>NC_060179.1:6930043-7125043 GCF_021184085.1 Oncorhynchus gorbuscha | reverse complement strand
ATCAGTTTCTCTCTATTTATACACGTGTCAGATCACAACAACGAACGAACGCAGGACATGCAAACACTGACCGAATCAGCTAAAACACGGTGTGTTTTATAATCTACTTGATATTAGAACACCGTTTTCCCCCTTGGAGAAGAATCTGTACACTTCAGATGTCAGCTAGCCAGGCTGCTACGGTGCTGTTACGGTGCTGCTACGGTGCTGTTACGGTGCTGCTACGGTGCTGCTACGGTGCTGTTACGGTGCTGCTAGGGTGCTGCTACGGTGCTGTTACGGTGCTGCTACGGTGCTGTTACGGTGCTGCTACGGTGCTGCTACGGTGCTGTTACGGTGCTGTTACGGTGCTGCTACGGTGCTGTTACGGTGCTGTCAGGGGCAGAGATTACGGATTTGTCCCAAATGGCACTCTATTCGCCATTTAGTGCACTTCTTTTAACCAGAGACCTATGGTCCATTTAGTGCACTACTTCTAACAAGAGGCCTATAGCCAATAGGCCTCTTGTTAAAAGTAGTGCACTAAGGGGCCTCCCGGGTGGCGCAGTGGAACCCAGAAACTCTGGGTTCGCGCCCAGGCTCTGTCGTAACCGGCCGCGACCGGGAAGTCCGTGGGGCGACGCAGTCCGTGGGGCGACGCACAATTGGCCTAGCTTCGACCGGGTTAGGGAGGGCTTGGCCGGTAGGGATGTCCTTGTCTCATCGCGCACCAGCGACTCCTGTGGCGGGCCGGGCGCAGTGCGAGCTAACCAAGCTTGCCAGGTGCACAGTGTTTCCTCCGACACATTGGTGCGGCTGGCTTCCGGATTGGATGCGCGCTGTGTTAAGAAGCAGTGCGGCTTGGTTGGGTTGTGTATTGGAGGACGCATGACTTTCGACAGTCGTCTCTCCCGAGCCCGTACGGGAGTTGTAGTGATGAGACAAGATAGTAACTACTACAACAATTGGATACCACGAAATTGGGGAGAAAAAAGAGTAAAAAGAAAAGTTTTTAAAAAGTAGTGCACTAAATGGACCATAGGCCTCTGGTTTAAAAAAGTGCACTAAATGGACCATAGGCCTCTGGTTAAAAGTAGTGCACTAAATGGACCATAGGCCTCTGGTTAAAAGTAGTGCACTAAATGGACCATAGGCCTCTGGTTAAAAGTAGTGCACTAAATGGACCATAGGCCTCTGGTTAAAAGTAGTGCACTAAATGGACCATAGGCCTCTGGTTAAAAGTAGTGCACTAAATGGACCATAGGCCTCTGGTTAAAAGTAGTGCACTAAATGGACCATAGGCCTCTGGTTAAAAGTAGTGCACTAAATGGACCATAGGCCCCTGGTTAAAAGTAGTGCACTAAATGGACCATAGGCCTCCGGTTAAAAGTAGTGCACTAAATGGACCATAGGCCTCTGGTTAAAAGTAGTGCACTAAATGGACCATAGGCCTCTGGTTAAAAGTAGTGCACTAAATGGACCATAGGCCTCTGGTTAAAAGTAGTGCACTAAATGGACCATAGGCCTCTGGTTAAAAGTAGTGCACTAAATGGACCATAGGCCTCTGGTTAAAAATAGTGCACTATAAAAGGAATAGGGTGCCATCTGTTTGTCACATGTGCTCCCTCTCCGGCCTCTAGGTCATCAGGCCGCTCGTTATGGCGCACACCTGTCACCATCGTTACGCAAACCTGTCACCATCGTTACGCACACCTATCACCATCATTACACACACCTGTCACCATCATTACACACACCTGTCACCATCGTTACGTACACCTGTCACCATCGTTACGCACACCTGTCACCATCGTTACGCAAACCTGTCACCATCGTTACACACACCTGTCACCATCATTACACACACTTGCGCGTCATCAGACTCACCTGGACTCCATCACTTCCCTGGTTCCTTCCCCAGGCGTCATGGTATCTGTTTCATGTCTGTGTGCTGTTAGTGTTTCTGTTTCATGTCTGTGTGCTGTTAGTGTTTCTGTTTCACGTCTGTGTGCTGTTAGTGTTTCTGTTTCATGTCTGTGTGCTGTTAGTGTTTCTGTTTCATGTCTGTGTGCTGTTGGTGTTTCTGTTTCATGTCTGTGTGCTGTTAGTGTTTCTGTTTCATGTCTGTGTGCTGTTGGTGTTTCTGTTTCATGTCTGTGTGCTGTTGGTGTTTCTGTTTCATGTCTGTGTGCTGTTAGTGTTTCTGTTTCATGTCTGTGTGCTGTTAGTGTTTCTGTTTCATGTCTGTGTGCTGTTAGTGTTTCTGTTTCATGTCTGTGTGCTGTTGGTGTTTCTGTTTCATGTCTGTGTGCTGTTAGTGTTTCTGTTTCATGTCTGTGTGCTGTTAGTGTTTCTGTTTCATGTCTGTGTGCTGTTGGTGTTTCTGTTTCATGTCTGTGTGCCGTTGGTGTTTCTGTTTCATGTCTGTGTGCTGTTAGTGTTTCTGTTTCATGTCTGTGTGCTGTTGGTGTTTCTGTTTCATGTCTGTGTGCTGTTGGTGTTTCTGTTTCATGTCTGTGTGCTGTTAGTGTTTCTGTTTCATGTCTGTGTGCTGTTGGTGTTTCTGTTTCATGTCTGTGTGCTGTTAGTGTTTCTGTTTCATGTCTGTGTGCTGTTAGTGTTTCTGTTTCATGTCTGTGTGCTGTTAGTGTTTCTGTTTCATGTCTGTGTGCTGTTGGTGTTTCTGTTTCATGTCTGTGTGCTGTTGGTGTTTCTGTTTCATGTCTGTGTGCTGTTGGTGTTTCTGTTTCATGTCTGTGTGCTGTTAGTGTTTCTGTTTCATGTCTGTGTGCTGTTGGTGTTTCTGTTTCATGTCTGTGTGCTGTTAGTGTTTCTGTTTCATGTCTGTGTGCTGTTGGTGTTTCTGTTTCATGTCTGTGTGCTGTTGGTGTTTCTGTTTCATGTCTGTGTGCTGTTAGTGTTTCTGTTTCATGTCTGTGTGCTGTTAGTGTTTCTGTTTCATGTCTGTGTGCTGTTAGTGTTTCTGTTTCATGTCTGTGTGCTGTTAGTGTTTCTGTTTCATGTCTGTGTGCTGTTAGTGTTTCTGTTTCATGTCTGTGTGCTGTTGGTGTTTCTGTTTCATGTCTGTGTGCTGTTAGTGTTTCTGTTTCATGTCTGTGTGCTGTTGGTGTTTCTGTTTCATGTCTGTGTGCTGTTGGTGTTTCTGTTTCATGTCTGTGTGCTGTTAGTGTTTCTGTTTCATGTCTGTGTGCTGTTAGTGTTTCTGTTTCATGTCTGTGTGCTGTTGGTGTTTCTTGTTTTGGATTATGTTCCATTTATTTTATTAAAACATTCCCTGAGCTTGCTTCCCGACTCACAGCGTTACACTGTTATATTCAGCCTTCAGCAGTGTGAGCATTGTGCTGTGAGGTAAGTCATCTGGTGGAGGGGTAGACTGGAGGTTTAAAGCTCAAACGTTGACATGTTGTTTTGCCAACCAGACATTTAGCAGACTGATTTTTAAAATTTTACCTTTATTTTACTAGGAAAGTCAGTTAAGAACAAATTCTTACTTTCAATGACGGCCTAGGAACAGTGGGTTAACTGGTCTAGGAACAGTGGGTTAACTAGTCTAGGAACAGTGGGTTAACTGCCTGTTCAGGGGCAGAACGACAGCTCGGGGGTTTGAACTTGCAACCTTCCGGTTACTAGTCCAACGCTCTAACCACTAGGCTACCATGTCGCCCCAGAGTCACTGATCCATGTGATGTGGATGGGACACAAAAAGGTTCTAAGAACAAGCAAGGTCCTCGGGGTTGTGGTGAATCACGCCGTAAAATACGTTCAGATTTACACCTTGGCTTCAGTAAAGTCAGTGTGAGAAAAATAAAATAGAGAAACATAATTTATGATTCTACTTCAAATGCAATTCATAGGGGAGATAATTCAGACAGTTACATAACCCATTATGCAAGAACACTATTTATACTGAGAACAAAAGAGAAGCCGTTGACTGAAGAATCAAGGCATTTATTGACTGGTCTGATCTATCTTTTCCTGGAGTTTATTAGTCCTAAATTATTGCCAGTATCAGGATACGACATGACACTGGTCGTTTCATTGTGTATTAGTCCTAAACTATTGCCAGTATCAGGATACGATACGATACTGGTCGTTTCATTGTGTATTAGTCCTAAGCTATTGCCAGTATCAGGATACGATACGATACTGGTCGTTTCATTGTGTATTAGTCCTAAGCTATTGCCAGTATCAGGATACGATACGATACTGGTCGTTTCATTGTGTATTAGTCCTAAACTATTGCCAGTATCAGGATACGACACTGATCGTTTCATTGTGTATTAGTCCTAATCTATTGCCAGTATCAGGATACGATATCACATTGGTCGTTTCATTGTGTGGCCTGATGCTGTAAGGACAGTGTGTTCTCCCAGCGTCAGACATCAGCACACAGCTCTGATTAGGGTTGAATGGAGGGATTCTGGTTACCGAGATCTACCACCCTAAACCACTCCCTTTTCACGGGATAAATAACTGAGAGAAACCGCTAAATTATTATATGCAATGTCTAAATCTGGCTTTCTCTACAGCAGCATGGCCTACGCTACAGTAATATAAAGACCGAATGCACGTATAATTTACCCATCTCCATCTGGCTTTCAGGGTTCACCTTGTTTTTTAATTGTAAAGATGATTATTTTTAAATTGCAGCTGCAGAGTTTTAAAACAGCCTATCACTCAAATATCTTTGCTTTAAATCAGGGGACTCTCTCGCAGTTTCTCTCTCCATCAACCATTCAAATTGCATCCAAAATAGATACTCCTGTTCTAGATTGATATAAAGCCCTATAGAGTATATAAATGCCCTAGCTTGCCTCTTTCAGGTAATACATTAAAGTACATTATTCGCCTTATATTTAGCTAATGAATAATGGGTTATGGATATTACTCATCTAAGTTACAGCCTCTGCCTCTTGTGCTCCACTGGCCTCTCTCCTCTCCTCTCTCCTTAGCTCTTGTAGTCCCATGCAGGAAAAGCTAGACTAGAATAGCTTGCTGGACATTATTTTATTAGCATTTGTTACATCAGTAGACTGTTAGAAGAGGGACGCAAGCTCTTGTTTGCTGAATGTTATTAAATACAGCAGCCTATTGAACTCAGGGGTAGATTGAAAGAAGAGTGAATGTGGTCCACCTAATAGCAGTTATTGATTCAGACCGATAACCATTCAATCTTCATGAAGACAAGTGGAAGCCTTCTGCATCTAATTATTGTCCTATATTATTCAAGGATGTCATTAGAATGATGAAGATAAGGACAACGAAATGTATTTAATTTAATAACTGTTGAAAGCGAGGAAGAAATGAAGCAACATTAGAGAGAGAAAGAGGAGGCAGGCTAATAACATTATGGGAAATATTATGAAAAGTATATATGCGTCAGCCTACTAATTATGCAAATAGGCCCAATTATATTTTAAAATGTCAATCAATCTAACTAGCCTGTACTTGTAATGTTGTAGGCCGCATGAGCTGCACCAGAATGACATGTTGTCCTCTGCTTCATCATGGTTTGAACGAGGTGCCTAATTGCAGTCCTTCTAATACAGTATAATATGGTACAGTAATACAGTCCAAAAGATTAGCCTGCTGGAGCTAGTTTCATTTATTTACCCAAGAGAGCATATAGCTAGCTACATCAATGGGCTTTTATATCACATATGTATTGGTCAACGGACAATCATTTGGGTTTGGGCCCATTACATTTAGTTAACGTTGTGCCCATTAAATGTTGATAATGTAGGGCTCATTAAATGTTGTTGAGGTAGGGCTCATTAAATGTGGTTAACGTGGGGCTCATTAAATGGTCTTAACGTAGGGCTCATTAAATGTGGTTAACGTGGGGCTCATTAAATGGTCTTAACGTAGGGCTCATTAAAATGTTAACGTAGGGCTCATTAAATGTTGTTAATGTAGGGCTCATTAAATATTGTTAACGTGGGGCTCATTAAATGTTGTTAACGTAGGGCTCATTAAATGTTGTTAACGTAGGGCTCATTAAATGTTGTTAATGTAGGGCTCATTAAATATTGTTAACGTGGGGCTCATTAAATGTTTATAACGTAGGGCTCATTAAATGTTGTTAACGTAGGGCTCATTAAATGTTGTTAACGTAGGGCTCATTAAATGTTGTTAATGTAGGGCTCATTAAATGTGGTTAATGTAGGGCTCATTAAATGTTGTTAATGTAGGGCTCATTAAATGTTGTTAATGTAGGGCTCATTAAATGTTGTTAATGTAGGGCTCATTAAATGTTGTTAATGTAGGGCTCATTAAATGTTGTTAATGTAGGGCTCATTAAATGTTGTTAATGTAGGGCTCATTAAATGTTGTTAATGTAGGGCTCATTAAATATTTCAATTAAATGTCAGAGGAAGTGATGCTATTGACATCATGGATAGTAGCCATCAGAGGAAGTGATGCTATTGACATCATGGATAGAAGCCCTCAGAGGAAGTGATGCTATTGACATCATGGATAGTAGCCATCAGAGGAAGTGATGCTATTGACATCATGGATAGAAGCCCTCAGAGGAAGTGAATGCTATTGACATCATGGATAGAAGCCCTCAGAGGAAGTGATGCTATTGACATCATGGATAGAAGCCCTCAGAGGAAGTGATGCTATTGACATCATGGATAGAAGCCCTCAGAGGAAGTGATGCTATTGACATCATGGATAGAAGCCCTCAGAGGAAGTGATGCTATTGACATCATGGATAGAAGCCCTCAGAGGAAGTGATGCTATTGACATCATGGATAGAAGCCCTCAGAGGAAGTGATGCTATTGACATCATGGATAGAAGCCCTCAGAGGAAGTGATGCTATTGACATCATGGATAGAAGCCCTCAGAGGAAGTGATGCTATTGACATCATGGATAGAAGCCCTCAGAGGAAGTGATGCTATTGACATCATGGATAGAAGCCCTCAGAGGAAGTGATGCTATTGACATCATGGATAGAAGCCCTCAGAGGAAGTGATGCTATTGACATCATGGATAGAAGCCCTCAGAGGAAGTGATGCTATTGACATCATGGATAGAAGCCCTCAGAGGAAGTGATGCTATTGACATCATGGATAGAAGCCCTCAGAGGAAGTGATGCTATTGACATCATGGATAGAAGCCATCAGAGGAAGTGATGCTATTGACATCATGGATAGAAGCCATCAGAGGAAGTGATGCTATTGACATCATGGATAGAAGCCATCAGAGGAAGTGAATGCGAAGCCAATTACAGCTGGATGCTCTTCTTCTTCTCCAGCTGCTTCCCGCTCTTTTTCACACACTTGTGTACACACACTGAAGACGATAAGTTAAGGGCTTGAACACATCCCCACTGGCTCCCTGGAGCGTTTACCATGCTCCATTCTTAAATGCCAAGCTGCCAAACACACAGCGTAGCATATACACTGACACACAATCTCATGTGTGTAAACAGATGTACAGGATCTGCTAAAAATGTTAGGCCAACATGGGGGAGAAAAACAATCATTTGTTCTGCCACTAGTATTTCTGTGCTGTAATGTACTGTACTTCAGTGTCAATGAGGAAGTACTGTTGAGTAAATGACCCACAATTGGATTGAATAATGTCACGGAGATTTTCCAGGACTTTTGTACAAATGTCAAACAAAGGCGTAAATGTAACCGTTCTTTATATGGCACCGTCGGATGAGCAGCTGCAGTCACCCATTAGCTCACAGTCCATTATAAACAGCTCAGAGTCCACTGTAAACAGCTCAGAGTCCACTGCAAACAGCACTTCAACACTGGCCTGTGTCCTATAAACATGGCCTTTCAACGAGCACATCACAGACACCAATCATCCACACTGAGTCAGTCACACAGACTCCTCTTTATGATCGAGTCACAGAGGAAAGAGACATCTGACCTCCACTCTTTTTTTTACACATTATTCCTCCATAATGAACAGCTTAAACACAGTTTATTCCCTGTGTAGATATACTGCTAAACGCAGTTTATTCCCTGTGTAGATATACTGCTAAACGCAGTTTATTCCCTGTGCAGATATACTGCTAAACACAGTTTATTCCCTGTGTAGATATACTGCTAAACACAGTTTATTCCCTGTGCAGATATACTGCTCAACACAGTTTATTCCCTATGCAGATATACTGCTAAACACAGTTTATTCCCTGTGCAGATATACTGCTAAACATAGTTTATTCCCTGTGTAGATATACTGCTAAACACAGTTTATTCCCTGTGCCTATATACTGCTCAACACAGTTTATTCCCTGTGCAGATATACTGCTAAACACAGTTTATTCCCTGTGTAGATATACTGCTAAACACAGTTTATTCCCTGTGCAGATATACTGCTAAACATAGTTTATTCCCTGTGCAGATATACTGCTCAACACAGTTTATTCCCTGTGCAGATATACTGCTCAACAGTTTATTCCCTGTGCAGATATACTGCTAAACACAGTTTATTCCCTGTGCAGATATACTGCTAAACGCAGTTTATTCCCTGTGCAGATATACTGCTAAACGCAGTTTATTCCCTGTGCAGATATACTGCTAAACACAGTTTATTCCCTGTGCAGATATACTGCTAAACGCAGTTTATTCCCTGTGCAGATATACTGCTAAACGCAGTTTATTCCCTGTGCAGATATACTGCTAAACGCAGTTTATTCCCTGTGCAGATATACTGCTAAACACAGTTTATTCCCTGTGCAGATATACTGCTAAAAACAGTTTATTCCCTGTGCAGATATACTGCTAAACACAGTTTATTCCCTGTGCAGATATACATGGAGTTACCTCGTTAGCACCGAATGCCAATACTGGGCTTCAAGGGGGGAGCCATATACAGTGAGGGTAAAAAGTATTTGATCCCCTGCTAATTTTGTATGTTTGTCCACTGACAAAGAAATGATCAGTCTATAATTTTAATGGTAGGTTTATTCGTTACCTGTATAAAAGACATCTGGGAGCCAGAAATCATTCTGATTGAAAGGGGGTCGAATACTTATTTCCCTCATTAAAATGCAAATCAAATTTCTAACATTTTTTGACATGCGTTTTTCTGGACTTTTTTGTTGTTATTCTGTCTCTCACTGTTCAAATAAACCTTTCATTAAAATCATAGACTGATCATTTCTTTGTCAGTGGACAAACGCACAAAATCAGCAGGGGATCAAATACTTTTCCCCCTCACTTTACAGGCCAGCAATGCAAACCAAGCGTTCTACTGACCGGCTGCTAATAAAAACAGTGAGGTAAACCACAGCTTTTCAGGACCACTCTGTGACACTAAAAGCCCATAAACTTGTAGCAACCCCCCCCCCACACACACACACACACACGAAAGCCTGTCAGCTGGGATGTCAAAGCAGTCAACAGAAATACGTGCCCTCTCTGAAGCAATTGGTGTGTGTGTGTGTGTGTGTGTGTGTGTGTGTGTGTGTGTGTGTGTGTGTGTGTGTGTGTGTGTGTGTGTGTGTGTGTGTGTGTGTGTGTGTGTGTGTGTGTGTGTGTGTGTGTGTGTGTGTGTGTGTGTGTGTGTGTGTGTGTGTGTGTGTGTGTGTGTGTGTGTGTGTGTGCGTGTGTGCGTGTGTGAGTGTGTGTGTGTCCATTTCCCTCTGAAATATGATGTCAGAAAATGAGGCCCTGCTCTCAACTTAATATCAGACAAAAGGGCAAATCTTCAAATGCCCCCTCTATCTCGTAAGAGGACATAAGTGGTGCTCTGGCTCAATGAAAAGACTGGGAGGAGTGGAAGGAACTTGTCCCTCCTTTCTGAACAGCTTGAGAGCACACTGTCATTTACAGGAATTCATTTGAGGCTTGTTGTGCCACTGACTGATTGCAGCTAGTCATCCACATCACCAGAATACACATCACCAGAATACACATCACCAGAATACACATCACCAGAATACACATCACCAGAATACACATCACCAGAATACACATCACCAGAATACACATCACCAGAATACACATCACCAGAATACACACTGAGCCTCCTCAGAGAGAAATCAGGGAAGATTAGAGGAGAGATTCTCTCTCTCTCTCTCTCTCTCTCTCTCTCTCTCTCTCTCTCTCTCTCTCTCTCTCTCTCTCTCTCTCTCTCTCTCTCTCTCTCTCTCTCTCTCTCTCTCTCTCTCTCTCTCTCTCTCTCTCTCTCTCATGCCTAAGAAGTGCAACACGATCAATTCAATGTAGGATCGATACACCACTGTCAAGGCAATTGCTGTTTAAATCAGTATCCAGTCCGGTGTTGTTACTCTCTTTTGAATTAACACATTCTAGTGAATTCATAAAGTTTCGTACAGTTAAATGAACGTTCCCATTTACACAATATCTTATATAATTGAGGTCATCTCTAACCGGGAGCTTCACCCATAGAATGAAACCAGAATGATCCTAACTTGATTAACCATTTGTACCAAGTACTGTCCAGCTGGTGTTCATTAATATTTAACCACTATCCATTAGCTCTGAAAACATGCAGCATAATGTGAATAGATTGGATGTGATAGAAATGTGAAGTGAACTAGAAATGTTTACACACAATTGAAGTTAGAAGTTTACATACACTTAGGTTGGAGTCATTAAAACTTGTTTTTCAACCACTCCACAAATGTCTTGTTAACTAACTATATTATTGGCAAGTCGGTTAGGACATCTACTTTGTGCATGACACAAGTCATTTTTCCAACAATTGTTTACAGACATATTATTTCACTTATAATTCACTGCATCACAATTCCAGTGGGTCAGAAGTTTACATACACTAAGATGACTGTGCCTTTAAACAGCTTGGAAAATTCCAGATAATGATGTCACGGCTTCAGAAGCTTCTGATAGGCTAATTGACATAATTTGAGTCAATTGGAGGTGTACCTGTGGATGTATTTCAAGGCCTACCTTCAAACTCAGTGCCTCTTTGCTTGACATCATGGGAAAATCAAAACAAATCAGCCAAGACCTCAGAAAAAAGATTGCAGACCTCCACAAGTCTGGTTCATCCTTGGGAGCAATTTCCAAATGCCTGAAGGTACCACGTTCATATGTACAAACAACAGTATGCAAGTATAAACACCATGGGACCACGCAGCCTTCATACCGCTCAGGACGGAGACGCGTTCTGTCTCCAAGAGATGACCGTACTTTGATGCGAAAATTGCAAATCAATCCCAGAACAACAGCAAAGGACCTTGTGAAGATGCTGGAGGAAACAGGTACAAAATTATCTATATCCACAGTAAAACAAGTCCTATATCGACATAACCTGAAAGGCCGCTCAGCAAGGAAGAAGTCACTGCTCCAAAACCGCCATGAAAAAGCCAGACTACGGTTTGCAACTGCACATGGGGACTAATACCATACTTTTTGGAGAAATGTCCTCTGGTCTGTTAAAACAAAAATTGAACTGTTTTGGCCATAAAGACCATTGTTATGTTTGGAGGAAAAAGGGGGAGGCTTGCACCATCCCAACAGTGAAGCAAGGGGTGGCAGCATCATTTTGTGGGGGTGCTTTGCTGCAGGAGGCATTTCACAAAATAGATGGAGAGACAGGATTGTGTCGAGCCACAGATCTGGGGAAGGGTACCCCAAAAAAATGCAGCAGCATTCAAGGTTCCCAAAAACACAGTGTCCTCCATCATTCTTAAATAGAAGTTTGGAACCACCAAGACTCATCCTAGAGCTGGCCACCCGGCCAAACTGAACAATCAGGGGAGAAGGGCCTTGGTCAGGTAGGTGACCAATAACCTGATGGTGACCAAGAACCTGATTGTCCCTCTGGCAGAGGTCTAGAGTTCCTCTGTGGAGATGGGAGAACCTTCCAGAAGGACAACCATCTCTGAAGCACTCCACCGATCAGGCCTTTATGGTAGTGGTCAGAAGGAACCCACTCCTCAGGAAAAGGCACATGACAGCCCATTTGGAGTTTCCCAAAAGTCACTTAAACACTCTCAGACCATGAGAAACAAGATTCTCTGGCCTGAGGGAACCAAGACTGAAGTCTTTGGCCTGAATGCCAAGCGTCACCTCTGGAAGAAACCTGGCACCATCACTATGGTGAAGCATGGTGGTGGCAGCATTATGCTGTGTGGATGCTTTTCATTGGCAGGGACTGGTAGACTAGTCAGGATCGAGGCAAAGATGAAAGGAACAAAGTACAGAGTGATCCTTGATGAAAACCTGCTCCAGAGAAAAGGACAATGACCCTAAGCACACAGCTAAGACAACGCAGGGGTGGCTTCAGGACATGTCCCTGAATGTGAGCCTGTACCTGAACCCAATCAAACATCTCTGGAGAGACCTGAAAATATATGTGCAGCGACGCTCCCCATCCAACCAATCAGAGCTTGAGAGGATCTGCAGAGAAGATCGGGAGAAACTCCCCAAATACAGGTGTGTCAAACTTGTAGCGTCATACACAAGAAGACTCGAGGCTGCCAAAGGTTCTTCAACAAAGTACTGAGTAAAGGGTCTGAATACTTATGTAAATGTAATATTTACATTTTTTTTTATTATTATGAATTAGCAAACATTTCTAAAAACCTGTTTTACTTTATCATTATGGGGTATTGTGTGGAGACAAGGATTTTATTTTTTAATCCATTTTTTTTTTAGAAATGTGAAAACCGTCAAGGGATCTGAATACTTTCCTAAAGTAATGTATCTGAAATGAAACCAAGCACGGACATATCGTGAAATAATCTCACATTTAGGCACACAAGGCCATATCTAACCAAGATTTTTTATACCAAAAAGTAGCGCTGGGACGATACCAGTATCGTAGTAGAAGTTCAATTTAAAAAAAGTTCAAAGGTTCAATAAAAACTAAAAGGAAACGAAAACACGAAGAGGATTTAACTTCTGTAGGAAAACAGCCTTAATGTTGGAAAACAGCCTTAATGTTGGAAAACAGCCTTAATGTTGGAAAACAGCCTTAATGTTGGAAAACAGCCTTAATGTAGGAAAACAGCCTTAATGTTGGAAAACAGCCTTAATGTAGGAAAACAGCCTTAATGTTGGAAAACAGCCTTAATGTTGGAAAACAGCCTTAATGTTGGAAAACAAACTACATTTATCATCCTGAGTCAACACACATTTTTCACAAGCTATAAGCACAGCAGGTTTTTATAGGACCAACGTCTTTGGTTTGCTTTGTGTTGTACATGTGTTTTTGCCATTTAAAAACATATATATATTGCAATACTGGTATGTTCCCTGCCCTAACAAAAAAAGCCCACCAGAGTCAATCATTTTCCATCAAGTCTTTAACTTGTTGTAACGGACAATAGCGTTATCACAAACACATACGTGCACAAGATAACAGTATCCTTCCCAAAGACTCATCCAAGTTGAACAAGTCAAGTTTGGTGAAAACCCCACTATTTATCTTGCTGGACAGGAGTCTGAAATTTAAAAAAAAGCTGAACAATGGTTCAGGAAAAGGGCTCACTTCCCATTCACCCCGAAACAGCATCACTGGGCTTAATATGACAACACAAGGAATCAGAATCTCACTGTGAAAGGGAGATCCAGCCTGAACCAAATGGATGGAGGGATATAGAATGGGAACACCCCAACCCAGCTCTCTCTCGACCTGTGCAGAGCACATGCTCAGATAGGGCTCGACCTGTGCAGAGCACATGCTCAGATAGGGCTCGACCTGTGCAGAGCACATGCTCAGATAGGGCTCGACCTGTGCAGAGCACATGCTCAGATAGGGCTCGACCTGTGCAGAGCACATGCTCAGATAGGGCTCGACCTGTGCAGAGCACATGCTCAGATAGGGCTCGACCTGTGCAGAGCACATGCTCAGATAGGGCTCGACCTGTG
The DNA here is from genome assembly GCF_021184085.1 of Oncorhynchus gorbuscha. Classification (NCBI taxonomy): domain Eukaryota; kingdom Metazoa; phylum Chordata; class Actinopteri; order Salmoniformes; family Salmonidae; genus Oncorhynchus; species Oncorhynchus gorbuscha. Next base: position 7,111,212 of record NC_060179.1, on the reverse strand, counting down.
CAGAGCACATGCTCAGATAGGGCTCGACCTGTGCAGAGCACATGCTCAGATAGGGCTCGACCTGTGCAGAGCACATGCTCAGATAGGGCTCGACCTGTGCAGAGCACATGCTCAGATAGGGCTCGACCTGTGCAGAGCACATGCTCAGATAGGGCTCGACCTGTGCAGAGCACATGCTCAGATAGGGCTCGACCTGTGCAGAGCACATGCTCAGATAGGGCTCGACCTGTGCAGAGCACATGCTCAGATAGGGCTCGACCTGTGCAGAGCACATGCTCAGATAGGGCTCGACCTGTGCAGAGCACATGCTCAGATAGGGCTCGACCTGTGCAGAGCACATGCTCAGATAGGGCTCGACCTGTGCAGAGCACATGCTCAGATAGGGCTCGACCTGTGCAGAGCACATGCTCAGATAGGGCTCGACCTGTGCAGAGCACATGCTCAGATAGGGCTCGACCTGTGCAGAGCACATGCTCAGATAGGGCTCGACCTGTGCAGAGCACATGCTCAGATAGGGCTCGACCTGTGCAGAGCACATGCTCAGATAGGGCTCGACCTGTGCAGAGCACATGCTCAGATAGGGCTCGACCTGTGCAGAGCACATGCTCAGATAGGGCTCGACCTGTGCAGAGCACATGCTCAGATAGGGCTCGACCTGTGCAGAGCACATGCTCAGATAGGGCTCGACCTGTGCAGAGCACATGCTCAGATAGGGCTCGACCTGTGCAGAGCACATGCTCAGATAGGGCTCGACCTGTGCAGAGCACATGCTCAGATAGGGCTCGACCTGTGCAGAGCACATGCTCAGATAGGGCTCGACCTGTGCAGAGCACATGCTCAGATAGGGCTCGACCTGTGCAGAGCACATGCTCAGATAGGGCTCGACCTGTGCAGAGCACATGCTCAGATAGGGCTCGACCTGTGCAGAGCACATGCTCAGATAGGGCTCGACCTGTGCAGAGCACATGCTCAGATAGGGCTCGACCTGTGCAGAGCACATGCTCAGATAGGGCTCGACCTGTGCAGAGCACATGCTCAGATAGGGCTCGACCTGTGCAGAGGACATGCTCAGATAGGGCTCGACCTGTGCAGAGCACATGCTCAGATAGGGCTCGACCTGTGCAGAGGACATGCTCAGATAGGGCTCGACCTGTGCAGAGCACATGCTCAGATAGGGCTCGACCTGTGCAGAGCACATGCTCAGATAGGGCTCGACCTGTGCAGAGCACATGCTCAGATAGGGCTCGACCTGTGCAGAGCACATGCTCAGATAGGGCTCGACCTGTGCAGAGCACATGCTCAGATAGGGCTCGACCTGTGCAGAGCACATGCTCAGATAGGGCTCGACCTGTGCAGAGCACATGCTCAGATAGGGCTCGACCTGTGCAGAGCACATGCTCAGATAGGGCTCGACCTGTGCAGAGCACATGCTCAGATAGGGCTCGACCTGTGCAGAGCACATGCTCAGATAGGGCTCGACCTGTGCAGAGCACATGCTCAGATAGGGCTCGACCTGTGCAGAGCACATGCTCAGATAGGGCTCGACCTGTGCAGAGCACATGCTCAGATAGGGCTCGACCTGTGCAGAGCACATGCTCAGATAGGGCTCGACCTGTGCAGAGCACATGCTCAGATAGGGCTCGACCTGTGCAGAGCACATGCTCAGATAGGGCTCGACCTGTGCAGAGCACATGCTCAGATAGGGCTCGACCTGTGCAGAGCACATGCTCAGATAGGGCTCGACCTGTGCAGAGGACATGCTCAGATAGGGCTCGACCTGTGCAGAGGACATGCTCAGATAGGGCTCGACCTGTGCAGAGCACATGCTCAGATAGGGCTCGACCTGTGCAGAGCACATGCTCAGATAGGGCTCGACCTGTGCAGAGCACATGCTCAGATAGGGCTCGACCTGTGCAGAGCACATGCTCAGATAGGGCTCGACCTGTGCAGAGCACATGCTCAGATAGGGCTCGACCTGTGCAGAGCACATGCTCAGATAGGGCTCGACCTGTGCAGAGCACATGCTCAGATAGGGCTCGACCTGTGCAGAGCACATGCTCAGATAGGGCTCGACCTGTGCAGAGCACATGCTCAGATAGGGCTCGACCTGTGCAGAGCACATGCTCAGATAGGGCTCGACCTGTGCAGAGGACATGCTCAGATAGGGCTCGACCTGTGCAGAGGACATGCTCAGATAGGGCTCGACCTGTGCAGAGGACATGCTCAGATAGGGCTCGACCTGTGCAGAGGACATGCTCAGATAGGGCTCGACCTGTGCAGAGCACATGCTCAGATAGGGCTCGACCTGTGCAGAGCACATGCTCAGATAGGGCTCGACCTGTGCAGAGCACATGCTCAGATAGGGCTCGACCTGTGCAGAGCACATGCTCAGATAGGGCTCGACCTGTGCAGAGGACATGCTCAGATAGGGCTGGACCTGTGGGGATTCGATCTTACAACCCCTACGGCTATAAGTCCAACGCGCTAACCACTAGGCTACCTACCTCCTATTGGTTAGATAATAACCAACGAGTAGCAGCAGTGTAAAAACAAAGGTGGCGGGGTCATTGTACATAGTTCGTGTGGCCATTTGATTAATTCTTCAGCAGTCTTATGACTTAGGGGTAGAAGCAGTTAAGGAGCCTTTTGGAACTAGACTTGGTGCTTCGGTACCGCTTGCCGTGCGGTAGCAGAGAGAACAGTCTATGACTAGGGTGACCGGAGTCTTTGACCATTTTTTGGGCTTTCCTCTGACACTGCCTAGTATATGGGTACTGGATGGCAGGAAGCTTGGTCCCAGTAATGGACTGGGCACTTCTTAAAACAATCCCATATAGCTAGACAGAGCTTAGCTTCTTATGGGATAAAAACAGTTCAGGAGGAATAAGGTTTGCGCAGTAGGTCTAATACATTACCACAGTATATTGGCTACATGCCTGGCCTGCCAAGATTGTTCTTCTCAGACCAGATTGTATTTCAAAACTCAAGCTTTGATAACAGAATAGATCAGTTGGTGTAGCAGTTGCGAGGCACAGTGGAGCATAAATTTAAATAATTTGCTCTTTTATTTTACTGGATGGTACCTGTGCATCTGATGGCTTCAGGAGAACGGTGAACTCAGGGGGAGGAGGGGGGGGGGGACGAGGTCAAATCGCGACGTCAGTGATCTTCAGGTTGAAAAGTCAGATGCCAGAGTTTATGACTTTGAATTCCGAGTTGGATGACCATTGAAAAAAAAAATTCCCAGTCGAATTTCGTTTTTTTCTTCAGAGTTCCCAGTTGTATTGAACGCACTGAAGTCAGAAGTCTTAGATTTCCGAGTTTCCAATTGTTTTGAATACGGCATTGGTCTCAATGGAGGGAGGGGGCAGCACAGGGTCTGCCTCTCACGGTCCCTGCTCTCCCATCCGGTGAGACGGACTAGAGAGGAGACACTCGAATCGAATCACAACCACATCTGCCTCTCACGGTCCCTGCTCTCCCCTCAGGTGAGACGGACTAGAGAGGGGACACTCGAATCGAATCACAACCACATCTGCCTCTCACGGTCCCTGCTCTCCCCTCAGGTGAGACGGACTAGAGAGGGGACACTCGAATCGAATCACAACCACATCTGCCTCTCACGGTCCCTGCTCTCCCCTCAGGTGAGACGGACTAGAGAGGGGACACTCGAATCGAATCACAACCACATCTGCCTCTCACGGTCCCTGCTCTCCCCTCAGGTGAGACGGACTAGAGAGGGGACACTGGAATCGAATCACAACCACATCTGCCTCATGCACAAATTCATGGTTACGAACAGAGAACGTGAGAAACTCCTCAATATTAAAATAGACACGACGAGCTGCTAATAATAATCAAACCGCAGGGCTACCGAGTCGATAGACTTGGCTACTCATTCATTGCAGCTGCATTGTGAGTGGAAGGAGAAGCACATTTTCTAATTTTCTAATAGAGTTGAATGAAACCGGTGAATAAAAACTTGAACTCATAAAAACAGCAGCTCTTTGCTGTATTCTCTCCCAGTCTCTCTCTCTCTCTGATCGGGGTTTGATAAAAGTTATAAAATCTCACGTAGGCTCGCATTAAACTTGGCAGTGACCAGGCTCTTGGAAGCAAGCTATAGGCACAGTGACTGGAGCCATCTGATTGGCCGGTGTAGTAGGCACACAGGATTTATCCACAGACCTCTTGGTCCACTGGGTAGGCGGAATTTGTCTTTTCAGGCAAAATTAAATAGTTCAAAACAGGAACACTTTGCCTACCCAGTGAACAGGGTTTCTGTATCAAGTACACCTACCGCCAACAGCTCAGCACAAAAACAAAAGATAGCGCATGCAATTAGAGTTGGCTTTTCTACGGAAATGTTTGGTGATCGACTCGGAATGCCTTGAAGATTGATGTCCACTGGTAACCAAATTCCTTCTGGCCTCAATAAAAACTCTCTCTTTCACGTTGAAAGCACCAGATTAGGGGAAAGCATTACCCTTAACAAGAGCAGTGACCTCAAGAACTGGATAAATAATTCATCTTGAAGTTCCCTCCAACTGCTGTAGAAAAGATGTAACCGTGTGATCATGTGTTCCAAGGTTCCAAGGCTCCAGAGGGAATTCCTGTTCTATTTTAGAACACTTGAGAAGTAAGATCAAGGAAACACCAGTCAGACATTTGGTCCACACTTCAACCCCCCGAGACCCACTGGACAGCACTTCAGGGTGTTGTTTGATTACTAATGATTGACATGATGATTTGAAGGACTGGATAAAGAAAATGAGCTGAGGGAAAGTAACTTTGAACACAACGACAGTTACAAAAATATATGCTGTTTCTTCTTAATTCAAGTGTGTCCATGTTTAACTAGGCAAGTCGGTTAATAAAAAATCCTTATTTACAATGACGGCCTAACCCCGTCCAAACCTGGACTACGCTGGGCCAATTGTGGGCCACCCAATCACATCCGGATGTGACCCAGCCTGAATTCGAACCAGGGACTATACTAATGCCTCTATGTACTGAGATGCAGTGCCTTAGACCACTGCACCACTCTCTGTCTCTGTGTGTGTGTGTGTGTGTGTGTGTGTGTGTGTGTGTGTGTGTGTGTGTGTGTGTGTGTGTGTGTGTGTGTGTGTGTGTGTGTGTGTGTGTGTGTGTGTGTGTGTGTGTGTGTGTGGTTGATTGACAGATGCTGGTCATCTTTCCAGATTAACACGTATGTACATTAGAAAACCAAGCTGCTTTTAATTTCCAGCCGTCAGAATCCACTGTGTATTAACACAAGCAGCTCTCAACTAAAGCCGGTGTTGGCAGCCACCCTGGAATATACCGGAAAGCACACGATATTTCCATTTAAAATGTTGGGCCAGCCCAACGTTGGTTGAACTACTCATCTGATTTCAGTCGAGGTTTAGAAGATTACCCAAAAGCTTGTCATACCACCGCAAACATTAACAGGGGCCACTAAGTAGTTAACAAAAGGGCCAATACATCTTTTTTATCTCAATATCAAATCATTTCTGGGTAAAAATGAAATACCTTACTGTGATTATTTTTGGCCATTTTAATTGAAAACAAACTTTTTTTCTTAGCAAAGAGTTATTTCTCAAGCAAGAACTTTGCTAGGACTGGTCTGAGTGGGGAGGGGGAAACTGAAAGCGAGCTGTTATTGGCAGAGAGGTTTGGAACACTGTTTCTTATTGGCCTATTAACTCATTTACCGGCTGGTGACATCACCAGGCAGGACAAAAGAGGCAGAGATTTCAGACAGTCTTTTCAAATAGCTCTTACACTAAAAGGTCATTATAATCATGTGTAAATGAAATGAAAATTAATCACACAGGACATATTTGTCTGCACTGGGCCTTTGAGGAATGAGATGGTCTGGTCTCATAGAGAGAGATAGAGAGATAGAGATATAGAGATAGAGAGATAGAGAGAGAGAGAGAATATATTAGAGTTTTTGTGTTGTTTGTTGCCGGTAACCTTGGTTTCCAGTTTCTCATGTTCAGGAAGTGTGTCAATGTGAGACTCTGGGGATGCCGGAGATAGAGATGGATCACTGAGGCATTCCAAGCTTTTGGGTAATCTTCTAAACCTCGACTGGCCCAACATTTTAAATGGAAATATCGTGTGCTTTCTGCTGACGTTTGAGAGACTGCTGACTCAGTGTGTCAAACGTCGACATCGAAATATGTCACTTAAAAGCTACTCCAACAACACTTGATAGGTTTCTGTCGATGATCAGCTTTCTGCTAACTGACAAACACACTTCCAGTATCCCAGATTCCACTGTGTTGTTCACAAGTCATTGTCCTGGTCAATAAACTCCTTCAGCTTTGTTGAAAAGTGCCATTGGCAAACAGGAAGTAGACCATGACAGTCTGCTGATCTTTTATCTGGAGAGAACGCTTGGTTTGCTTGCTGTTGGCACCAATGCTATCAAAGCAAACAGAGAGTGGGCAGACATAAACTGTAAACATGAGACAGTTTCACATAGCCGACCAACACGTTAAACATGGTCCTATCTCCCCCGGCCTTGACTGCTTGTTTTCGCTGGGTAGGCTGACCGATGACGTCATGATTCTGTCATTTCCCACAGAGAGAGAGACAATTCTTGGTAGCCTAGGAGACCAATGTTCTATGAACCAAACATTCCTCTAATGATTTCCTACTCCGTTGATCGTTTCTCCTGAGCACAGCTTGACAGTATCCAGACAGCCAACTTATACAATCCACGTTATTTCCAACTGTTCGATAAGTCATTTCAACTCATTACATAGCCATTGACTATAACTAGGTTTACTTTAACTGTAAGACAGAATGTAAGTTTGTTTAATAACCTCAATATTTCAGTTTTGTTGTTGTTGTAGGATGTATATAAAAACGACCATTGTGATCTCTCATGGACTGACTGTAAAGTGCCTGGATGTATATAAAAACGACCATTGTGATCTCTCATGGACTGACTGTAAAGTGCCTGGATGTGAATAAAAACGACCATTGTGATCTCTCATGGACTGACTGTAAAGTGCCTGGATCCATAACTCCATCTACGCAACTTGAAAGTGGTTACATTTCTCTCACTTCTATGGGCTTGTCATTGAAACACATTCAGGAGTGTGGCTTTAAACAATAATACGTTTTTGTTAAATTGACATGAATAAACCTATTCCAACATCTGACTGACAGCTGTACAGTTAGTTGTTTCGGGTAAATGCAAGTTCTTGTGTTGTTAGTAGAACAACTTATTTATAAATGAATTCTGTTGTATTTAAATTAAATATGCTGTATTCATTATTATTTTTTTAATGATGATTATTTTTTTGTGTGTTATCTGTGATCATTTAGTTTGTCTTGTTTAGTTTCTTAATTATTGTACCTAAACTGTATGTGTTAACGTGTATACACAGGGCCCAGCTGTAACAGAGACCTCAGTCAGGGCCCAGCTGTAACAGAGACCTTGGGCAGGGCCCAGCTGTAACAGAGACCTTGGTCAGGGCCCAGCTGTAACAGAGACCTTGGGCAGGGCCCAGCTGTAACAGAGACCTTGGTCAGGGCCCAGCTGTAAAAGAGACCTCAGTCAGGGCCCAGCTGTAACAGAGACCTCAGTCAGGGCCCAGCTGTAACAGAGACCTTGGTCAGGGCCCAGCTGTAACAGAGACCGTGGTCAGGGCCCAGCTGTAACAGAGACCGTGGTCAGGGCCCAGCTGTAACAGAGACCTTGGTCAGGGCCCAGCTGTAACAGAGACCTTGGTCAGGGCCCAGCTGTAACAGAGACCTTGGTCAGGGCCCAGCTGTAACAGAGACCTTGGTCAGGGCCCAGCTGTAAAATAGACCTTGGTCAGGGCCCAGTTGTAACAGAGACCTTGGTCTCAGTCTGTGTTCCTCACTGATTTAAAGGTATAATAACATACAGTGTTACAATGGAAAGTTATATCTGGAGTATTTCTCCTGTCTTATCCGGTGTCCTGTGTGAATTTAAGTATACTCTCTCTAATTGTCTCTTTCGGAGGACCTGAGCCCTAGGACCATGCCTCAGGACTACCTGGCCTGATGACTCCTTGCTGTCCCCAGTCCACGTGGTCGTGCTGCTGCTCCAGTTTCAACTGTTCTGCCTGCGGCTATGGAACTCTGACCTGTTCACCGGACATGCTACCTGTCCCAGACCTGCTGTTTTCAACTCTCTAGAGACAGCAGGAGTGGTAGAGATACTCTGAATGATCGGCTATGAAAAGCCAACTGACATTTACTCCTGAGGTGCTGACCTGTTGCACCCTCGACAACCACTGTGATTATTATTATTTGACCCTGCTGGTCATATTTGAACATCTTGGCCATGTTCTGTTATAATCTCCACCTGGCATAGCCAGAAGATGACTGGCCTCCCCTCATAGCCTGGTTCCTCTCTAGGTTTCTTCCTAGGTTTTGGCCTTTCTAGTTAGTTCATCCTAGCCCCCCTGCTTCTACACCTGCATTGCTTGCTGTTTGGGGTTTTAGGCTGGGTTTCTGTACAGCACTTTGAGATATCAGCTGATGTAAGAAAGGCTTAATAAATACATTTGATTGAAAGTCATAATCACTCCCCATTGGTTGCCCAATTGAAATGTGGGGGCATAGTCTTTCCATCGCCCCCCTACCTTACTGACTCCTTAATGTCTCCCTGCTACGAACAATGAATTGACTTGGCTTCCATTCATGCCACTTCCAGTAATTGGTTTTATTGAAATAGGCTAAAGGCCTAAATGTACGAACTATCTTATTTGATGTGAGAGAAACTCCTGGCAAACTATTCTCTACTTTTAGTCTACGTTTCTATGTAGCCTATCAACGACAAATGTGCATCAGAATCGAATAAATCCCCGTCTCGGAACATATACTCATATTTTCAACTCTGCCAGTAGACTTATCCAGCCGAATAAACTCAATTCCACGATGTACGACGGCGCTTTCATATAGCAGAGTTGAGTTGAAACCGTTACCTGTATCCTGACTGGCTGTAGCACGCAGCAGCAGACCGGGTTGGTTCAGCTGGTTAGTTCAAAAACGTCGATAATAAACCATGTGGTTATTAATACCCCAAAACTAATTATTTAACTACTGGTTGGGTTCCTTACTCACTTTGCTTTTCACCTCTGCGGATAATCCGTAGGCTGGTCCCTTATTGAATGAAGTCATCTTTGTTCGAGATTTAAAAGTCAATATTCCTTGCTACAATGTAGCTGAAACGATTCCGTTCGGTTACTTTGTAACACTCAATGAACAGCGTACTTCTGGGTCCTGTTCAGTCAGTCCAAAAGAGGAGTTCAAATCCGTGCAGATGTGGTGGTGTGTGAGGACCGCAGTGTCCCGTCGGACACCGAAACGTCTCCACTTCAATACAGACGTTTTATTTGTTAAAAAAATGTCGCAAGACTATTGACGGAACACTTCAGAGCCAATCAAATGAGCTGAATGTACATGTCCTCTGATCATTGTTGGAGGCTGCTACTACCGCGCATTTATATAGAAGTTTATGCTCCTCATTTCAACAAGAACAATCCTACATGTTATCTATTATTACTGAGCATTTGGTTTGACTTGATGTTGTAGCTACACATTTGAGTTATTCAGAATGGAAAAGAAGGACAGCAATTGAAGCACAACAGCCTATATGTTATACATGTACAGTATATGTAAGTTATGCGTGTATTTATGTTCCTAGGCCATCATTGTAAATACGAATTTGTTTTTAACTGACTTGCCTAGTTAAATAAAGGTAAAATAAATGTGTTTGATCTGTTGGGTACTAAAATTACACATGTACATTCCCTATAATAAGCCTATATTGATCAACCTGATCTATATTGTATTGATAATAAGCCTATATTGATCAACCTGATCTATATTGTATTGATAATAAGCCTATATTGATCTATATTGTATTGATAATAAGCCTATATTGATCTATATTGCCTATATTGATCTATATTGTATTGATAATAATAATAATAATAATAATAATAATAATAATAATAATAATAATAATAATAATAATAATAATAATAATAATAATAATAATATATGCCATTTATTTTATTGATCAACCTGATCTAGGTTCCTCTTATAGATTGCACAGGGTGGCAGGTAGGCTAGCGTTTTTTAAATTATTTTTTATTATTTTTACCTTTATTTAACTAGGCAAGTCAGTTAAGAACAAATTCTTATTTTCAATGACGGCCTAGGAACAGTGCAACCTTCCAGTCACTCGTCCAACGCTCTAACCACTAGGCTACCCTGCCGCCCCAGGTTAAGGGCATAGGGCTGGGAACCAAAAGGTCACTGGTTTGAATCCTTGAGCTGCTGACTAGGTGAAAAAAATCTGTGGGTGTGCTTTTGAGCAAGGCACTCAAACATACGTGCTTCTGTAAGCTGCTCTGGAGGTCTAATACATCACTGAAAGGATCAGCTACATCTCGGGTGGTTGCCTTGCATGTTATTGGTGTAATAGTAACAGCCAAGCTGCTATACACTGGAAGCCCTGAGTCCATAATAAGCAGTATTGGTCCCTTTGCCTCCATCCAAGGTGGAAAAGGACACTCAAGGGCATGGCACGGCACACACACACACACACACACACACACACACACACACACACACACACACACACACACACACACACACACACACACACACACACACACACACACACACACGTACACACGCACGCACACACACACACACACACACACACACACACACACACACACACACACACACACACACACACACACACACACACACACACACACACACACACACACACACACACACGTTGTCTTTGTTGAGATTGCGATCTTCCACTGTCATTCACCCTTTGCGGTGTGTATAAAGGGACCTTGTTTGAAAGTATGCAGTTTGTCAGTGTCAGGTTTACAGGTGAAGTTGAAATATGTCACTTGAAAGCTGAAGTTTCATAATCTTCAACACTCCACCTGGTATAGGAGCAGAGTCAAAAGGAGCTGGGAAGAGTCATATAGAAGCAGAGTCATATAGAAGCAGAGTCATATAGAAGCAGAGTCATAAAGGAGCAGAGTCATATAGGAGCAGAGTCATAAAAGCAGAGTCATATAGAAGCAGAGTCATAAAGGAGCAGAGTCATATAGGAGCTGGGAAGAGTCATATAGAAGCAGAGTCATATAGAAGCAGAGTCATATAGAAGCAGAGTCATAAAGGAGCAGAGTCATATAGGAGCTGGGAAGGGTCATATAGAAGCAGAGTCATAAAGGAGCTGGGAAGAGTCATATAGAAGCAGAGTCATAAAGGAGCAGAGTCATATAGGAGCTGGGAAGAGTCATATAGAAGCAGAGTCATATAGAAGCAGAGTCATATAGAAGCAGAGTCATAAAGGAGCAGAGTCATATAGAAGCAGAGTCATAAAGGAGCAGAGTCATATAGGAGCTGGGAAGAGTCATATAGAAGCAGAGTCATATAGAAGCAGAGTCATAAAGGAGCAGAGTCATATAGGAGCTGGGAAGAGTCATATAGAAGCAGAGTCATATAGAAGCAGAGTCATAAAGGAGCAGAGTCATATAGGAGCTGGGAAGAGTCATATAGAAGCAGAGTCATAAAGGAGCAGAGTCATATAGGAGCTGGGCAGTCATACAGGAGCTGATGTAACCGATGTGAAATGGCTAGCTAGTTAGCGGTGTTGCGCGCTAATAGCGTTTCAATCGGTGACGTCCCTCGCTCTGAGACCTCGACGTCGTTGTTCCCCTTGCTCTGCAAGAGTCTCGGCTTTTGTGGCGCGATGGGTAACGATGGGTGTCAGTTGTCTGTGTGCAGAGGGTCCCTGGTTTGAGCCCAGGTAGGGGCTAGGAGAGGCTATATTGTTACACAGAGTCATGCAGAGCAGAGTCACACAGGAGAAGAGTAGTCATATAGGAGCTGGGTAGAATCACACTTCTGCTTCATCTTGGTACAGTCTACTTTAATATATATGGATGATCAATTCTCATAAAGTCTGTTATTAAGTTATAGTCAAGCTTCCTAAATGGTCAGCTATACTGCTCGATTTAGTAACTGGGCAAGTCAGTTATGAACCAGTTCAAATTTACAGACGGCCTAAGAACAGTGGGTTAACTGCCTCGTTCAGTGGCAGAACGACAGATTCTTACCTTGTCAGCTGGGGGGGGGGGGGGGGGTTCTTGTGTCATCCTCATAGAGATGAACTTCAAAATGGCTCAGATTTCAAAAGATATGGTCTGTGTGTGGCAAGTCAGTTACATACACTACATGACCAAAAGTATGTGGACACCTGCTCGTCAAACATCTCATTCCAAAATCATGGTCATTAATACGGAGTTGGTCCCCCCCTTTGCTGCTATAATAGCCTGCACTCTTCTGGGAAGGCTTTCCACTAGATGTTGGAACATTTTTGCAGGGACATGCTTCCATTCGGCCACAAGGGCATTAGTGAGGTCGGGCGATGAGGTCTGGCTAGAAGTCAGTGTTTAAATTAATTCCAAAGGTGTTCGATGGGGTTGAGGTCAGGGCTCTGTGCAGGCCAAGTCAAGTTCTTCCACACCAATCTCCACAAACCATTTCTGTATGGAACTCGCTTAGAGCATTGTCACTGTTGCCACAAAGATGGAAGCACAGAATCGTCTAGAATGTCATTGTATGCTGTATCATTAACTGTAACTAAGGGACCTATCCCGAACCATGAAAAACAGCCCCAGACCATTATTCCTCATCCACCAAACTTTAAGGTTGGAACTGTACATTCGGGCAGGTAGCGTTCTCCTGGCATCTGCCAAACCCAGATTAGTCCGTTGGACTGTCAGATGGTGAATCGTGATTCATCACACCAGAGAACGCGTTTCCAGAGTCCAATGGTGGCGAGCTTTACACCACTCCAGCTGATACTTGGCAGGGTGATTTACACCACTCCAGCAGACACTTGGCATGAAGCTTTACACCACTCCAGCCGACACTTGGCAGGGTGATTTACACCACTCCAGCCAACACTTGGCAGGGTGATTTACACCACTCCAGCCGACACTTGGCATGAAGCTTTACACCACTCCAGCCGACACTTGGCATGGTGATTTACACCACTCCAGCCGACACTTGGCATGGTGATTTACACCACTCCAGCCGACACTTGGCATGGTGATTTACACCACTCCAGCCGACACTTGGCATGGTGATTTACACCACTCCAGCCGACACTTGGCATGGTGATTTACACCACTCCAGCCGACACTTGGCTTGGTGATTTACACCACTCCAGCCGACACTTGGCAGGGTGATTTACACCACTCCAGCAGACACTTGGCATGAAGATTTACACCACTCCAGCCGACACTTGGCAGGGTGATTTACACCACTCCAGCCGACACTTGGCATGGTGATTTACACCACTCCAGCTGGCACTTGGCATGAAGCTTTACACCACTCCAGCCGACACTTGGCATGAAGCTTTACACCACTCCAGCCGACACTTGGCATGGTGATTTACACCACTCCAGCCGACACTTGGCATGGTGATTTACACCACTCCAGCCGACACTTGGCATGGTGATTTACACCACTCCAGCCGACACTTGGCATGGTGATTTACACCACTCCAGCCGACACTTGGCATAGTGATTTACACCACTCCAGCCGACACTTGGCAGGGTGATTTACACCACTCCAGCCGACACTTGGCAGGGTGATTTACACCACTCCAGCCGACACTTGGCAGGGTGATTTACACCACTCCAGCCGACACTTGGCAGGGTGATTTACACCACTCCAGCCGATACTTGGCATGGTGATTTACACTACTCCAGCCGACACTTGGCAGGGTGATATTTACACCACTCCAGCCGACACTTGGCATGGTGATTTACACCACTCCAGCCGACACTTGGCATGGTGATTTACACCACTCCAGCCGACACTTGGCAGGGTGATTTACACCAGTCCAGCCGACACTTGGCAGGGTGATTTACACCAGTCCAGCCGACACTTGGCATGGTGATTTACACCACTCCAGCCGACACTTGGCAGGGTGATTTACACCACTCCAGCAGACACATGGCATGGTGATTTACACCACTCAGGCAGACACTTGGCATGAAGCTTTACACCACTCCAGCCGACACTTGGCATGAAGCTTTACACCACTCCAGCCGACACTTGGCAGGGTGATTTACACCACTCCAGCCGACACTTGGCAGGGTGATTTACACCACTCCAGCCGACACTTGGCAGGGTGATTTACACCACTCCAGCCGACACTTGGCAGGGTGATTTACACCACTCCAGCCGACACTTGGCATGGTGATTTACACCACTCCAGCCGACACTTGGCAGGGTGATTTACACCACTCCAGCCGACACTTGGCAGGGTGATTTACACCAGTCCAGCCGACACTTGGCATGGTGATTTACACCACTCCAGCCGACACTTGGCAGGGTGATTTACACCACTCCAGCCGACACTTGGCAGGGTGATTTACACCACTCCGGCAGACACTTGGCATGAAGCTTTACACCACTCCAGCCGACACTTGGCATGAAGCTTTACACCACTCCAGCCGACACTTGGCAGGGTGATTTACACCACTCCAGCCGACACTTGGCAGGGTGATTTACACCACTCCAGCCGACACTTGGCAGGGTGATTTACACCACTCCAGCCGACACTTGGCATGGTGATTTACACCACTCCAGCCGACACTTGGCAGGGTGATTTACACCACTCCAGCCGACACTTGGCATGGTCATTTACACCACTCCAGCCGACACTTGGCATGGTGATTTACACCACTCCAGCCGACACTTGGCAGGGTGATTTACACCACTCCAGCAGACACTTGGCATGAAGCTTTACACCACTCCAGCCGACACTTGGCAGGGTGATTTACACCACTCCAGCCGACACTTGGCAGGGTGATTTACACCACTCCGGCAGACACTTGGCATGAAGCTTTACACCACTCCAGCCGACACTTGGCATGAAGCTTTACACCACTCCAGCCGACACTTGGCAGGGTGATTTACACCACTCCAGCCGACACTTGGCAGGGTGATTTACACCACTCCAGCCGACACTTGGCAGGGTGATTTACACCACTCCAGCCGACACTTGGCATGGTGATTTACACCACTCCAGCCGACACTTGGCAGGGTGATTTACACCACTCCAGCCGACACTTGGCATGGTCATTTACACCACTCCAGCCAACACTTGGCATGGTGATTTACACCACTCCAGCCGACACTTGGCAGGGTGATTTACACCACTCCAGCAGACACTTGGCATGAAGCTTTACACCACTCCAGCCGACACTTGGCAGGGTGATTTACACCACTCCAGCCGACACTTGGCAGGGTGATTTACACCACTCCAGCCGACACTTGGCATGGTGATTCACACCACTCCAGCCGACACTTGGCATGGTGATTTACACCACTCCAGCCGACACTTGGCATGGTGATTTACACCACTCCAGCCGACACTTGGCATGGTGATTTACACCACTCCAGCCGACACTTGGCATGGTGATTTACACCACTCCAGCCGACACTTGGCTTGGTGATTTACACCACTCCAGCCGACACTTGGCAGGGTGATTTACACCACTCCAGCAGACACTTGGCATGAAGCTTTACACCACTCCAGCCGACACTTGGCAGGGTGATTTACACCACTCCAGCCGACACTTGGCAGGGTGATTTACACCACTCCAGCCGACACTTGGCATGAAGCTTTACACCACTCCAGCCGACACTTGGCATGGTGATTTACACCACTCCAGGCGACACTTGGCATGGTGATTTACACCACTCCAGCCGACACTTGGCATGGTGATTTACACCACTCCAGCCGACACTTGGCATGGTGATTTACACCACTCCAGCCGACACTTGGCATGGTGATTTACACCACTCCAGCCGACACTTGGCTTGGTGATTTACACCACTCCAGCCGACACTTGGCAGGGTGATTTACACCACTCCAGCAGACACTTGGCATGAAGATTTACACCACTCCAGCCGACACTTGGCAGGGTGATATTTACACCACTCCAGCCGACACTTGGCATGGTGATTTACACCACTCCAGCTGGCACTTGGCATGAAGCTTTACACCACTCCAGCCGACACTTGGCATGGTGATTTACACCACTCCAGCCGACACTTGGCATGGTGATTTACACCACTCCAGCCGACACTTGGCATGGTGATTTACACCAGTCCAGCCGACACTTGGCATGGTGATTTACACCACTCCAGCCGACACTTGGCAGGGTGATTTACACCACTCCAGCCGACACTTGGCAGGGTGATTTACACCACTCCAGCCGACACTTGGCAGGGTGATTTACACCACTCCAGCCGACACTTGGCAGGGTGATTTACACCACTCCAGCCGACACTTGGCAGGGTGATTTACACCACTCCAGCCGATACTTGGCATGGTGATTTACACTACTCCAGCCGACACTTGGCAGGGTGATTTACACCACTCCAGCCGACACTTGGCAGGGTGATTTACACCACTCCAGCCGACACTTGGCATGGTGATTTACACCACTCCAGCCGACACTTGGCAGGGTGATTTACACCACTCCAGCCGACACTTGGCAGGGTGATTTACACCAGTCCAGCCGACACTTGGCATGGTGATTTACACCACTCCAGCCGACACTTGGCAGGGTGATTTACACCACTCCAGCCGACACTTGGCAGGGTGATTTACACCACTCCGGCAGACACTTGGCATGAAGCTTTACACCACTCCAGCCGACACTTGGCATGAAGCTTTACACCACTCCAGCCGACACTTGGCAGGGTGATTTACACCACTCCAGCCGACACTTGGCAGGGTGATTTACACCACTCCAGCCGACACCACTTGGCAGGGTGATTTACACCACTCCAGCCGACACTTGGCATGGTGATTTACACCACTCCAGCCGACACTTGGCAGGGTGATTTACACCACTCCAGCCGACACTTGGCATGGTCATTTACACCACTCCAGCCGACACTTGGCATGGTGATTTACACCACTCCAGCCGACACTTGGCAGGGTGATTTACACCACTCCAGCAGACACTTGGCATGAAGCTTTACACCACTCCAGCCGACACTTGGCAGGGTGATTTACACCACTCCAGCCGACACTTGGCATGGTGATTCACACCACTCCAGCCGACACTTGGCATGGTCATTTACACCACTCCAGCCGACACTTGGCATGGTGATTTACACCACTCCAGCCGACACTTGGCATGGTGATTTACACCACTCCAGCCGACACTTGGCAGGGTGATTTACACCACTCCAGCAGACACTTGGCATGAAGCTTTACACCACTCCAGCCGACACTTGGCAGGGTGATTTACACCACTCCAGCCGACACTTGGCAGGGTGATTTACACCACTCCAGCCGACACTTGGCAGGGTGATTTACACCACTCCAGCCGACACTTGGCAGGGTGATTTACACCCTGGAGTGATTTACACCACTCCAGCCGACACTTGGCAGGGTGATTTACACCCAGCCGACACTTGGCAGGGTGATTTACACCACTCCAGCAGGGTGATTTACACCACTCCAGCCGACACTTGGCAGGGTGATTTACACCACTCCAGCCGACACTTGGCAGGGTGATTTACACCACTCCAGCCGACACTTGGCAGGGTGATTTACACCACTCCAGCCGACACTTGGCAGGGTGATTTCCACCACTCCAGCCGACACTTGGCATGGTGATTTACACCACTCCAGCCGACACTTGGCATGGTGATTTTCAGCACTCCAGCCGACACTTGGCATGGTGATTTACACCACTCCAGCCGACACTTGGCAGGGTGATTTCCACCACTCCAGCCGACACTTGTCATGGTGATTTTACACCACTCCAGCCGACACTTGGCATGGTGATTTACACCACTTCAGCCGACACTTGGCAGGGTGATTTTACACCACTCCAGCCGACACTTGGCATGGTGATTACACCATCCTGTCATACCACTAGACAGGACTACACCATCCTGTCATACCACTAGACAGCACTACACCATCCTGTCATACCACTAGACAGCACTACACCATCCTACCATACCACTAGACAGCACTACACCATTCTGTCATACCACTAGACAGCACTACACCATCCTGTCATACCACTAGACAGCACTACACCATCCTACCATACCACTAGACAGCACTACACCATCCTGTCATACCACTAGACAGCACTACACCATCCTGTCATACCACTACACCATCCTGTCATACCACTAGACAGCACTACACCATCCTACCATACCACTAGACAGCACTACACCATCCTGTCATACCACTAGACAGCACTACACCATCCTGTCATACCACTGGACAGCACTACACCATCCTGTCATACCACTAGACAGCACTACACCATCCTGTCATACCACTAGACAGCACTACACCATCCTGTCATACCACTAGACAGCACTACACCATCCTGTCATACCACTGGACAGCACTACACCATCCTGTCATACCACTAGACAGCACTACACCATCCTGTCATACCACTAGACAGCACTACACCATCCTGTCATACCACTGGACAGCACTACACCATCCTGTCATACCACTAGACAACACTACACCATCCTGTCATACCACTAGACAGGACTACACCATCCTGTCATACCACTACACCATCCTGTCATACCACTACACCATTCTACCATACCACCACACAATGCTACCATACCACTACACCATCCTACCATACCACTAGACAGCACTACACCATCCTGCCATACCACTAGACAGCACTACACCATCCTGTCATACCACTACACCATCCTGTCATACCAATAGACACCACTACACCATCCTACCATACCATTACACCATCCTACCATACCACTACACCATCCTACCATACCACTACACCATCATACCATACCACTAGACACCACTACACCATCCTGCCATACCATCCTACCATACCACTACACCATCCTACCATACCACTACACCATCCTACCATACCACTACATCATCCTGCCATACCACTAGACACCACTACACCATCCTGTCATACCACTAGGACACCACTACACCATCCTGTCATACCACTAGACACCACTACACCATCCTGCCATAGCACTAGACAGCACTACACCATCCTGTCATACCACTACACCATCCTGTCATACCACTAGACAGCACTACACCATCCTGTCATACCACTAGACAGCACTACACCATCCTGTCATACCACTAGACAGCACTACACCATCCTGTCATACCACTAGACAGCACTACACCATCCTGTCATACCACTAGACAGCACTACACCATCCTGTCATACCACTAGACAGCACTACACCATCCTGCCATACCACTACACCATCCTGCCATACCACTAGACAGCACTACACCATCCTGTCATACCACTAGACACCACTACACCATCCTGCCATACCACTAGACACCACTACACCATCCTGTCATACCACTAGACAGCACTACACCATCCTGTCATACCACTAGACACCACTACACCATCCTGCCATACCACTAGACAGCACTACACCATCCTGTCATACCACTAGACAGCACTACACCATCCTGTCATACCACTAGACAGCACTACACCATCCTACCATACCACTACACCATCCTACCATACCACTACACCATCCTGCCATACCACTACACCATCCTGCCATACCACTACACCATCCTGCCATACCACTACACCATCCTGCCACACCACTACACCATCCTGCCATACCACTACACCATCCTGTCATACCACAACACCATCCTGCCATACCACTACACCATCCTGTCATACCACTAGACAGCACTACACCATCCTGTCATACCACTACACCATCCTGTCATACCACTACACCATCCTGCCATACCACTACACCATCCTGCCATACCACTACACCATCCTGCCACACCACTACACCATCCTGCCATACCACTACACCATCCTGTCATACCACAACACCATCCTGCCATACCACTACACCATCCTGTCATACCACTAGACAGCACTACACCATCCTGTCATACCACTACACCATCCTGTCATACCACTACACCATCCTGTCATACCACTACACCATCCTGTCATACCACTACACCATCCTGCCATACCACTACACCATCCTGTCATACCACTACACCATCCTACCATACCACTACACCATCCTGCCATACCACTAGACACCACTACACCATCCTACCATACCACTACACCATCCTACCATACCACTAGACAGCACTACACCATCCTGCCATACCACTACACCATCCTGTCATACCACAACACCATCCTGCCATACCACTACACCATCCTGTCATACCACTACACCATCCTGTCATACCACACCATCCTGCCATACCACTACACCATCCTGCCATACCACTACACCATCCTGTCATACCACTACACCATCCTGCCATACCACTAGACAGGACAACAGCTGGTTTCAGCATCATACCACTAGACAGGACAACAGCTGGTTTCAGCGTCATACCACTAGACAGGACAACAGCTGGTTTCAGCGTCATACCACTAGACAGGACAACAGCTGGTTTCAGCGTCACACCACTAGACAGGACAACAGCTGGTTTCAGCGTCACACCACTAGACAGGACAACAGCTGGTTTCAGCGTCACACCACTAGACAGGACAACAGCTGGTTTCAGCGTCACACCACTAGACAGGACAACAGCTGGTTTCAGCGTCACACCACTAGACAGGACAACAGCTGGTTTCAGCGTCACACCACTAGACAGGACAACAGCTGGTTTCAGCGTCACACCACTAGACAGGACAACAGCTGGTTTCAGCGTCATACCACTAGACAGGACAACAGCTGGTTTCAGCGTCATACCACTAGACAGGACAACAGCTGGTTTCAGCGTCATACCACTAGACAGGACAACAGCTGGTTTCAGCGTCATACCACTAGACAGGACAACAGCTGGTTTCAGCGTCATACCACTAGACAGGACAACAGCTGGTTTCAGCGTCACACCACTAGACAGGACAACAGCTGGTTTCAGCGTCACACCACTAGACAGGACAACAGCTGGTTTCAGCGTCACACCACTAGACAGGACAACAGCTGGTTTCAGCGTCATACCACTACCACAGCTGGTTTCAGACAGGACAACAGCTGGTTTCAGCGTCACCACTAGACAGGACAACAGCTGGTTTCAGACCACTAGGACAACAGCTGGTTTCAGCGTCACACCACTAGACAGGACAACAGCTGGTTTCAGCGTCATACCACTAGACAGGACAACAGCTGGTTTCAGCGGGACAGGACAACAGCTGGTTTCAGTCCACTAGATCTTTAGGAATCAAAACCAGCTGGTTTAATTTATTCACAATGGTAGTGACACACACACTAGACAGGACAAACAGCTGGTTTTGTCATTTATTATCTTGTCTTGTCATGTCTTCAGCATATTGTTTTGGGTTGTTCTCTCTGATGATCTTTATCGGGTTGAATCCAAAATCCAGTTCCCGAAAGAGTCCCTATTTCTTCCTTTGTGTTCCGTTCCTGGTAATGTAATTTATTCACAATGGTAGTGACAGGTGTCTGAGTCTGTCTGGTTCAACACCTCTGTTCACCTGCTCAAGTCAGAGTTTGTCTACTGTAAACTTTACATAAAGACTCAGGTATGAATAACACCATTTAGTATTTCTTTACACTGTACACAGCACCATATAATACAACTACCATCTCATAACACATTGAAGTGGTCCAAAAGAGCTTTAAATAGTTATTATGCAGTTATGTATATATTATCTATAGATTATGTATAGATTACGTATATATTATCTATAGACTATGTATAGATTACGTATAGATTATCTATAGATTATGTATAGATTATCTATAGATTATGTATAGATTATGTATATATTATCTATAGATTATGTACAGTTTATGTATATATTATCTATAGATTATGTATAGATTATGTATATATTATCTATAGATTATGTATATATTATCTATAGATTATGTATATATTATCTATAGATTATGTATATATTATCTATAGATTATGTATAGATTATGTATATATTATCTATAGATTATGTATAGATTATGTATATATTATCTATAGATTATGTATATATTATCTATAGATTATGTATATATTATCTATAGATTATGTATATATTATCTATAGATTACGTATATATTATCTATAGATTATGTATAGATTATGTATATATTATCTATAGATTATGTATAGATTATGTATAGATTATGTATATATTATCTATAGATTATGTATAGATTATCTATAGATTATGTATATATTATGTATATATTATCTATAGATTATGTATAGATTATGTATAGATTATGTATATATTATCTATAGATTATGTATAGATTATGTATATATTATCTATAGATTATGTATAGATTATGTATATATTATCTATAGATTATGTATAGATTATGTATATATTATCTATAGATTATGTATAGATTACGTATATATTATCTATAGATTATGTACAGGGCTCGATGTTCCAAAGTATTCACATTGTAGTTTGTAGAAAAATGTACATCACAGTCCATCAAGCAGGCGAACTATTAAACATGATCTATCAGAGTAAAGTGTTCCCGTTTGTAACATGATGAAATAGTATCAGCAAAAAGAAAAAGGGTAGTCCCCCCCCCCCCAGATAGTCTATTCAGAGTCAGACTATCCTCCCAGGGTAGCCCCCCCACACACACACACACACACACACAGGGTAGTCCCCCCCACATAGTCTATTCAGAGTCAGACTATCCTCCCGAGGTAAATTGATTTGGGGTATTTGTCCTTCAAGGTGGACCACTGGACAAAGAAGTAGTCCGAGATGTGATAGAGGATCTTTCCGGACAGGGACAGGCTCTCGACTCTGCAGATGCTCTCAACGTAGACGAGCAGGACTCTCTTCAATCCCAGGAGGCCCAGGAGAAGTCCTGCTGCGCAAAGAGGGACGCAGGTCCCAGGGCCGTTACACAGCACCTGAAACAACACAGAGAGATGAGCACATGTTCATATAGCATGACACTCACAAGCCCTCAAAATTACCTCGACTAACCTGTACCCCGGCACATTGACTCGGTACCGGTACCTCCTGTATATAACCTCATTACTAACCTGTACCCCGGCACATTGACTCGGTACCGGTAACTAACAAGGCTAGATGATATATTATGATTCAGCCTACCATGTCTGGCCTAACAAGGCTAGATGATATATTATGATTCAGCCTACCATGTCTGGCCTGAGCCTGAACACCAGAGGAATGGCGTAGAGCAGGGCGTTCAGAGTGGAGATCACAGAGGAACTCCAGGATTGCCGCACCTCACGGCTTCGAGGGATCCTCTGGATGGTAAACTGACGGAAGAGAAGGAAGTGATCATTTTTATTTATTTTTAATTTTACCTTTATTTAACTAGGCAAGTCAGTTAAGAACAAATTCTTATTTTCAATGACGGCCTAGGAACAGCGGGTTAACTGCCTGTTCAGGGGCAGAACGACAGATTTGTACCATGTCAGCTCGGGGATTCGAACTTGCAACCTTTCGATTATTAGTCCAACGCTCTAACCGCTTAAATCTCACCAGTACATCGATAGGACAAAGAAGGCTAAAATATACAAGTTACAGCAGGGACAGGTACCACAAGCAATACTGACTATATACAGAGAGAAATCTATCCCAATGGCAAGTAGCCTAGTGATGGGAAGTTTTGTTACAAAAAAAGGGGGGAGTTGGCGCCATCTAGTGGTGAGGACAGGACTTGCACTGAGAACTCGATTTACACTACAGATCAGAATCTCATCTCAATGAGAATTTTAACAACATAAGATGTTCATTTGAATAGAAGTGGACCTATAAAGATCATTAAAACAAAACAAAAATGTTGTTATGTAAGACAATCTATAACAGAGAGGAATTGATATTTCAACAAACGGTAACAGTGCAGTAAGAAACAGGGATCTTGAGACCTTCATTTGTCCATGTTTTCCTTATTTTGAAGGGCAGTTGATGACTGTGTCTGAAATCAGCTACTCAAGAACTATGCTACTTAAATGTGCAAGAGGCTGTAGGCCTACCTGGCCTTTTGAACCAGTGTCTTTCTTTGAGTTTTCAAAGGTACGTATCTTGTCTTCACTCATCTTGTCTGTGTCTGCGATTATATAGTGTCTTGGGCTGTATGACTGAGAGAGACTCTCCATCAGTCGCAGGATCTCAGTGGTGTGTCCCCCTGATGAAAAAAAAACACAATGAATGCATAGATGTACAATAGGCTACATGGTCAATAGAAGCGAGCACTAATAATATCCCCTGGGTCTCCTTTTCCAATGGTGCTCTGTGTTACGACAATCCAAAACAGTTTAAAACAAAGTATATACAAAGTATAATTCTTAGATTTTACAAGTACATTTCACAATGAACCGGTATTAAAGTCATAAAGGGACCTAATTAACCAGGATGTCCAGCTGTAATATATCCTGAGGGAATGAGCAGCACTATAACTAAAAGCAGTTTGGCCCAAAACAGAGGAGATATATTATATCACCATAATCTAAGACTGGCAGGAGTGTCGCCTGTACAATCTTCTTCCTGTTGTCAAAAGTCAAACAGGACTATTCTAAATAAGAAACCAAGGTTAATCCGTGTATCTATTGTTATCTATATGCAATCAATCAGTTTGTGCTCCACTCAAGCTAGCCTATAGGCTACATTATGCAAGTCAGTGGGGTCCATACTATGAGACTTGGATAACAAACGTTGTTTTAATGTCAACAAACAAGTTTCGTATGGAATCGAAAGCTGCAGTTCACAAACGGCGAGTTTCACAGAGAGGCCACTAACTTAGAGAACAAAACAGTATCATCCGTATAATGGTGCAATTTACATTTACTCGCAGACAAGCAAAATAGTGTTTCTAAAGAAAGTCAAAATGTGATGTTTTGACAAAAAAAAAAAAAAAACACTGACTGCGCATTATAATGTCTATAAGACTATAAAAAATACATTTAGTTTTAAAGGAGCTGATCTCTTCCTCATTTTACCCGCCACGTCATGTTTGTTATTGGTGACATCAGCCCTAATAATAGCTAGATTATTACAACGCGATTATTTGTTATTACTCCGTAGTTTAATAACTAGCATAAAGGCAGCAAGAAATGCCAATTAAGTGTAAAGTAAAGAGCAAAGCCTAGTAATTGATAAAATATTCATAAATGCCCTAAAAAGCAAAGGATTGTCTCGGACGCTTCAGTACCTGCTGCTAACTTAGCCAGTTAGCTAACTAACGTTAACTTTTTACAATGTTGATACCTGATCCAGCAACGATAAGCACGCAGACGGGACCTTTCTCTCCAGGTTTACATTTTGATCCAGAACTAATCACAATCAGAAGCCGCACTATAACACAAATCACTGTAAAACAAAGTCCTGTGAATAGTCCTAACAACACCGCCATGATTGCTACTACGGACTCTCGTTTGGACCAGTTGGAGCGGAGCGCAAAAGCGTTCTGTATATACAGTTTCCTTGGAAACGGTCCGAGCAACAATACAATGGATGTCAACGGGGGAAACCAAAACTGCTGAGATTGATTTGAATTCAGCTTGAACCATTAATCAAGTACGTTTTTTGGCTTTGTTGAGTTTATTCAACAAAACAAGTCAGCATCCAGACCACAAAATGCAACATCCCCTGTCACGTGGCTTAAATCATTGTATTTGATGGCCATACTGTCATGTCATCACCTGTCAATATAATAATCTCAATAATAACAGTTTCTACTACATTGAACCAGAACATGCAGGAAGGACGGCTGTGGGGGATAAATCTTCCCAGAAGCATATTTTAATTTTAATAGGCCTGGACAGGCTTGGGGAGCCATGCAACCCCAAATCTCAAGCAATATTAGCCTATTTATTTCTTGAGCTTGGGTCAGCACAAAACTGTGTCACCAATCAGGCCCCCAAGGACTGGAATTGCCCACCCTAGTCTAAACCACCTGGTGCCATACCCCCCCAAGGGAGTTAAATTGATATTAGCAAATTCACATATATTTCATGAACGCGTGTGTGTGTTGGGAAGGAGGGGCTGTATGTGAATAGGCCTATCTCTTTAAGAATGTAGCTGTAGTTCGATCCCCAAATGATCGAAGTGCCCTGCCCTGCTGTAACCTCCCCATCACTTCCATAAGCGAGCGTCAGTTTCGCTGCATCCCACACCGCTGTCAATTTGCGCGTTATGTGGGGTGGATTTATCATTCTGTGCAATGCAGTTTAGAACTACGGTTCCAATTTGCCCGGTAAAATCGGACGTGTAGGCTCCGAGAGAGCTATATTAAAAGTACTAAACATAACATGGCATCGGACAGAATTTGCCATGCCTTCGCACCATCACAAACCAGTTGAGTTCCGAACAGAGATCTACATGGAAGCCTGAAGAAAGGTAAATCTGACTGTTCATGTGTGTCTCTTAGGCTGTTCGTTTAAGATTTTGAACCATACGCTATGTTACAATTACAATTACAGTGAAGGAAATGCCGTTCGTGCAATGCAACGTGAGCTGGTTCGTGAACGTTGTTAGTTATATTGGTTGAAAATATCCGAATGAAAAAGGAATAATACATTGACTGAATTATCTTTGATTGTAAACGCATCGACCACGATATAACTGCATCGTTTTAATGTTACGCTACATTACATATACTGTATATATACACATGCGCAGGATTTATTGTTCCATTTGTTGGCTACACATTTGCAGTATAGGCCTACAATATTTGGTTTTCTTCATTTACCCTTTATTTAACTAGGCAAGTTAGTTAGGAAGAAATTATTATATACAATGACTGCCTACAGCGAAGCTGGACGTGCTGTGGGACTCTCAATCACGGCCGGTTGTGATACAGCATGGAGTCGAACCAGGGTGTCTGCAGTGACGCCTCTAACACGGAGATGCAGAGCCTTAGACCTCTACGCCAGTCGGGAGCCATAAAGAGAAAACATTTAAGTAGATATAACAATTAGGTAAATGAACAAAACAAAGACATTGATTAAACCAGCTCGGAGAGTTGCTTCACAACGGAGTGTGCCCGTTTATGACAGCGACTGGTGCTTCTAACAACCCACTGGAGCTATATGATTTGATGATGGGGATGCCAGATTATGCAGTTGGTTTGCTGATGTTGTCCTCAGTATCCTTCCTGTAATGCCAGGTTGGGTGATGCATGCAAGCAAAACCCCAAACCCAGATTGATTCCAGTCCTCCAGGGTCTGATTGGTGTCACTGTTTTGCCCCAGCAAACACACCTGACTCCATTAATCACCTAATCAGGATCTTCAGTTTGAATGCAATTTGATTAATCAGATGTGTTTTGCCGTATGTTTAATGCTTTTTGACTTGTCCCCAAATTAATATGGTTGGTTAAGAGTTAGTTTTGATATTTTAATCTGGTCTGATCGCGTCTGGTGTGGGTGGACAAAATCAACATGCGGGTGTACGCTTGCATTGCATTTTTTTTCTTTTTTGTTTTACACATACATGTTATTCAGTCATTGCGTCCACACTGCTCGCGCGCATTAATGAGCTTCTGTGTAGCCAGACGCTAGCATGCTGACCAGACCGCACATGTGCCTGCATTGACATGTGCCTGCATTGACATGTGCCTGCATTGACATGTGCCTGCATTGACATGTGCCTGCATTGACATGTGCCTGCATTGACATGTGCCTGCATTGACATGTGCCTGCATTGACATGTGCCTGCATTGACATGATCAGGACATGCATGTTGAAATATCAAAACAAACTCTGAACCAATTATATACATTTATTTTTGGACAGGTCGAAATGCATTAAACATTTATGGCAATTTAGCTAGCTGGCTTGCTGTTGCTGTCTAATTTACATTTACATTTACATTTAAGTCATTTACACCACTTATCCAGAGCTCTGTTGTTGGTGCATTCACCTTATGACATCCAGTGGAACAGCCACTTTACAATAGTGCATCTACATATTTTAAGGGGGGTACTTTATCCTATCCTAGGTATTCAAAGAGGTGGGGTTTCAGGTGTCTCCGGAAGGTGGTGATTGACTCCGCTGTCCTGGCGTCGTGAGGGAGTTTGTTCCACCATTGGGGAGCCAGAGCAGCAACAGTTTTGACTGGGCTGAGCGGGAACTGTACTTCCTCAGTGGTAGGGAGGCCAGGCCAGACTGGATGAACGCAGTGCCCTTATTTGGGTGTAGGGCCTGATCAGAGCCTGGAGGTACCCCGTTCCCCTACAGCTCCGTAGGCAAGCACCATGGTCTTGTAGCGGATGCGAGCCCAACTGGAAGCCAGTGGAGAGAGCTCTAGGAGCGGGGTGACGTGAGAGAACTTGGGAAGGTACCCCCTGTACACCAGACGGGCTGCGGCGTTCTGATGAGTTGTAGGGGTTTAATGGCACAGGCAGGGAGCCCAGCCAACAGCGAGTTGCAGTAATCCAGACGGGAGATGACAAGTGCCTGGATTAGGACCTGTGCCGCTTCCTGTGTGAGGCAGGGTCGTACTCTGCGGATGTTGTAGAGCATGAACCTACAATTTAATCTACAATCTAATTTATCCTGGGATAAAAACATTGGGTTGTTATTTTACCTGAAATGCACAAGGTCCTCTACTCTATGACAATTAATCCACAGATAAAACGGTAAACTGAATTTGTTACTCGTCATCTCTCCTCCTTCCTTCAGGCTCATTTTTCTTCTTTGGACTTGATATGGGGTTAGCTGCATCACTACAACCGAGTGGATTGTGGACCTCAGTTCATCTATCAATCACCCACGTGGGTATATGCTCCTAAAAACCAATGAGGAGATTTGAGAGGCAAAGCTTGCAGTGCATTGAGCTTCACAAATAGAACCAAATTCTATTTTAAGTGACATGAGCAGTGTGCTCATCATGTAAAACAGAACTTGCTTCTATTTGTGACGCTTGATGCGCTGCAAGTCCCGCCTCTTCCATCTCCTCATTGGTTTTTAGGAGTATATACCCACGTGGGTGATTGAAAGATGAACTGAGGTCCACTCTCCAGTCCAGTTGGTAGTGGTAATACACCTTAAAGTTGGTTTCCCCGAACAGCCATCTAGCTAGCTAAATTGCCCTAAATGTTTAATGCTTTTCAAGTTGGTTCAGAGAGCACGCCCCCATTGTCATCGACGGGGCTGCAGTGGAGCAGGTTGAGAGCTTCAAGTTCCTTAGTGTCCACATCACTAACAAACTAACATGGTCCAAGCGCACCAAGACAGTCGTGAAGAGGGCACGACAAGACCTAGGCATCACTGCCCGGTATGGCAACTGCTTGGCCTCCGACTGCAAGGCATTACAGAGGGTAGTGCAAATGGCCCAGTACATCACTGGGACCGGACTTCCTGCCATCTAGGACCTCTATACCAGGCGGTGTCAGAGGAAGACCCTAAAAATGGTCAAAGACTCCAGCCACCCTAGTCATAGACTGTTCTCTCTGCTACCGCACGTCAAGCGGTACTGGTGGAGGCCCAAGTCTAGGTCCAAGAGGCTTTTAAACAGCTTCTAACCCCAATCCATAAGATCCTGAACACCTAATCAAATGGCCTCCCAGACTATTTGCATTGCCCCCCCCCTCCCTCTTTTACACCACTGATAGTCTCTGTTGTTATCATCTATGCATAGTCACTTTAACTCTACCTACATGTACATATTACCTCAAATAACCGTTGCCCCCGCACATTGACTCATATCGGTACCACCTGTATATAGCCTCCACATTGACTCTGTATCGGTACCCCTGTATATAGCCTCCACATTGACTCAGTATCGGTACCCCCCTGTATATAGCCTCCACATTGACTCAGTATCGGTACCCCCCTGTATATAGCCTCCACATTGACTCTATACCGGTACCCCCTGTATATAGCCTCCACATTGACTCGGTATGGGTACCCCCTGTATATAGCCTCCACATTGACTCTATACCGGTACCCCCCTGTATATAGCCTCCACATTGACTCTATACCGATTTGTATATAGCCTCCACATTGACTCAAAGAAACCCCTGTATATAGCCTCCACATTGTCTCAGTATCGGAACCGCCCTGTTATAGCCTCCACATTGACTCAGTATCGGTACCCCCTGTATATAGCCTCCACATTGACTCAGTATCGGTCCCCCTGTATATAGCCTCCACATTGACTCTATAAATTTACCCCCTGTATATAGCCTCCACATTGACTCCGTATCGGTACCCCTGTATAAACATTGACTCTATACCGGTACCCCTGTATATAGCCTCCACATTGACTCTATACCGGTACCCCCTGTATATAGCCTCCACATTGACTCAGTATCGGTACCCCCTGTATATAGCCTCCACATTGACTCTATACCGGTACCCCCTGTATATAGCCTCCACATTGACTCATACCGGTACCCCCCTGTATATAGCCTCCACATTGACTCAGTATCGGTACCCCCCTGTATATAGCCTCACTACTGTTATTTTATTGCTGCATGGATCTTGCATGGAGCCCCAGACCGAGGATGATTGACCGTCATCTTGAACTTCTTCCATTTTCTAATAATTGCGCCAACAGTTGTTGCCTTTTCACCAAGCTGCTTGCCTATAGTCCTGTAGCCCATCCCAGCCGTGTGCAGGTCTACAATTTTATCCCTGATGTCCTTACACAACTCTCTGGTCTTGGCCATTGTGGAGAGGTTGGTGTCTGTTTGATTGAGTGTGGACAGTTGTCTTTTATACAGGTAACGAGTTCAAACAGGTGCAGTTAATACAGGTAATGAGTGGAGAACAGGAGGGCTCCTTAAAGAAAAATTAACAGGTCTGTGAGAGCTGGAAATCTTACTGGTTGCTAGGTGATCCATTTGTAAAAATGTTACCTTTATTTAACAAGGCAAGTCAGTGAAGAACAAATTCTTATTTTCAATGATGGCCTAGAAACAGTGGGTTTAACTGCCTGTTCAGGGGCAGAACGACAGATTTGTACCTTGTCAGCTCGGGGATTTGAACTTGCAACCTTCCAACACTCTAACCACTAGGCTACCCTGCCGCCCCAACTTATGTCATGCAATAAAATGCTAATTATTTACTTAAAAATCATACAATGTGATTTTCTGGAGTTTTGTTTTAGATTCCGTCTCTCACAGATGAAGTGTACCTATGATACAAATTAGAGACCTCTCCATGCTTTGTAAGTAGGAAAACCTGCAAAATCGGCAGTGTATCAAATACTTGTTCTCCCCACTGGAGATACACAGTATAGATATGTTTTTACTGCATTGTTGGTTAGGGGCTCATAAGTAAGCATTTCACTTACAGTGAGGGAAGAAAGTATTTGATCCCCTGCTGATTTTGTACGTTTGTCCACTGACAAAGAAATGATCAGTCTATAATTTTAATGGAAGGTTTATTTGAACAGTGAGAGACAGAATAACAATGAAAAAGTCCAGAAAAACGCATGTCAAAAAATGTTATAAATTTATTTGCATTTTAATGAGGGAAGTAAACCCTCTGCAAAACATGACTGTGTGGCAAAACCCTTGTTGGCAATCACAGAGGTCAGACGTTTCTTGTCGTTGGCCACCAGGTTTGCACACATCTCAGGAGGGATTTTGTCCCACTCCTCTTTGCAAATCTTCGCCATTAAGGTTTTGAGGCTGACGTTTGGCAACTCGAACCTTCAGCTCCCTCCACAGACTTTCTATGGGATTAAGGTCTGGAGACTGGCTAGGCCACTCCAGGACCTTAAAGTGCTTCTTCTTGAGCCACTCTTTTGTTGCTATAGCTGTGTGTTTTGGGTCGTTGTCATGCTGGAATACCCACCCATGACCTATTTTCAATGACCTGGCTGAGGGAAGTAGGTTCTCACCCAAGAATTGACGGTACATGGCCCCGTCCATCGTCCCTTTGATGCGGTGAAGTTGTCCTGCCCCCTTAGCAGAAAAACACCCCCAAAGCATAATGTTTCCACCTCCATGTTTGACGGTGGGGATGGTGTTCTTGGGGTCATAGGCAGCATTCCTCCTCCTCCAAACACGGCCAGTTGAGTTGATGCCACAGAACTCCATTTTGGTCTCATCTGACCACAACACTTTCACCCAGTTGTCATCTGAATCATTCAGATGTTCATTGGCAAACTTGAGACTGGTATGTACATGTGCTTTCTTGAGCAGGGGGACCTTGCGGGCGCTGCAGGATTTCAGTCCTTCACGGCATATTGTGTTACCAATTGTTTTCTTGGTGACTATGGTCTCAGCTGCCTTGATCATTGACAAGATCCTCCCGTGTAGTTCTGGGCTGATTCCTCACCGTTCTCATGATCATTGCAACTCCACGAGGTGAGATCTTGCATGGAGCCCCAGGCCGAGGGAGATTGACAGTTCTTTTGTGTTTCTTCTATTTGCGAATAATCGCACCAACTGTTGTCACCTTCTCACCAAGCTGCTTGTCGATGGTCTTGTAGCCCATTCCAGCATTGTGTAGGTCTACAATCTTGTCCCTGACATCCTTGGAGAGCTCTTTGTTCTTGGCCATGGCGAAGAGTTTGGAATCTGATTGATTGATGGCTTCTGTGGACAGGTGTCTTTTATACAGGTAACAAACTGAGATTAGGAGCACTCCCTTTAAGAGTGTCCTCCTAATCTCAGCTTGTTACCTGTATAAAAGACACCTGGGAGCCAGAAATCTTTCTGATTGAGAGGGGATCAAATACTTATTTCCCTCATTAAAATGCAAATCAATTTATAACATTTTTGACATGCGTTTTTCTAAATTTTTTGTTGTTATTCTGTCTCTCACTGTTCAAATAAACCCACCATTAAAATTTGGCGCATGTGACTAATAAAATTTGATTTGAAGATCATGCAGTCTACGAATATTAGAAGGGATGGCCTACCTCTCGTTGGCGAGCTGCATCTCCCACACTGTGTGCATAGTTGTCATCTGACATGTAGATCAATATCATACTCTGTGACATGCATAAACGTTTGATAGGCTGAAGGATGCATCAATTCAGGCACATCAGATTAGAGGTATTTTCTGAATAAGGCAGAAAAATGAGTAAAATACGTTAGTGAACCGGCGATGAGGAGTAAAATACGTTAGTGAACCGGCGATGAGGAGTACCGGCGATGAGGAGTAAAATACATTAGTGAACCGGCGATGAGGAGTACCGGCGATGAGGAGTAAAATACATTAGTGAACCGGCGATGAGGAGTACCGACGATGAGGAGTAAAATACATTAGTGAACCGGCGATGAGGAGTAAAATATGTTAGTGAACCGGCGATGAGGAGTAAAATAGATTAGTGAACCGGCGATGAGGAGTAAAATACGTTAGTGAACCGGCGATGAGGAGTAAAATATGTTAGTGAACCGGCGATGAGGAGTACCGGCGATGAGGAGTAAAATATGTTAGTGAACCGGCGATGAGGAGTAAAATATGTTAGTGAACCGGCGATGAGGAGTACCGGCGATGAGGAGTAAAATACATTAGTGAACCGGCGATGAGGAGTAAAATACATTAGTGAACCGGCGATGAGGAGTACCGGCGATGAGGAGTAAAATACATTAGTGAACCGGTGATGAGGAGTACCGGCGATGAGGAGTAAAATACATTAGTGAACCGGCGATGAGGAGTACCGGCGATGAGGAGTAAAATACATTAGTGAACCGGCGATGAGGAGTAAAATACATTAGTGAACCGGCGATGAGGAGTAAAATACGTTAGTGAACCGGTGATGAGGAGTAAAATATGTTAGTGAACCGGCGATGAGGAGTACCGGCGATGAGGAGTAAAATAGATTAGTGAACCGGCGATGAGGAGTAAAATATGTTAGTGAACCGGCGATGAGGAGTAAAATATGTTAGTGAACCGGCGATGAGGAGTAAAATATGTTAGTGAACCGGCGATGAGGAGTACCGGCGATGAGGAGTAAAATAGATTAGTGAACCGGCGATGAGGAGTAAAATACGTTAGTGAACCGGTGATGAGGAGTAAAATATGTTAGTGAACCGGCGATGAGGAGTACCGGCGATGAGGAGTAAAATAGATTAGTGAACCGGCGATGAGGAGTAAAATAGATTAGTGAACCGGCGATGAGGAGTAAAATAGATTAGTGAACCGGCGATGAGGAGTAAAATATGTTAGTGAACCGGCGATGAGGAGTAAAATATGTTAGTGAACCGGCGATGAGGAGTAAAATACATTAGTGAACCGGCGATGAGGAGTAAAATACATTAGTGAACCGGCGATGAGGAGTAAAATATGTTAGTGAACCGGCGATGAGGAGTAAAATATGTTAGTGAACCGGCGATGAGGAGTAAAATACGTTAGTGAACCGGCGATGAGGAGTAAAATATGTTAGTGAACCGGCGATGAGGAGTACCGGCGATGAGGAGTAAAATACGTTAGTGAACCGGCGATTCAGAATGTTTTGAATTGGTTTCTTACAGATGCATGGGCACATATGGATTGGTTTGGGTTCCCGCGGAGGGGAACGTCTAATGTTGTGCAATGATGCATCAAACTCATTTTGCTTTCTGGCGGAAGTCATTCATTGTCAATCGTTGGAAAATGCCACACTAGGCTGCTGTGCGCTCTGTGTACTGCATGCATTAACGTGTGTTATTGCAATCTAGAGCCATAATTGTTACGCTTAATTCTATGTAAAAAAAGGTTATTTTTCTGCATATCTAATTATACCTCTTGAGCTGTCTATCCTCCTGAATTATTTTTTAAGGAAAGGAAATCTGCTTCTCTGAGTCTTATTCAGTGCACTTAGTAATGGCTTGCGTGCTTGCTTTTCTAAAGTCTACCAAACTTGCCAGCAGGCATGCCAGCTAAGATAGAGCAGCTAGCTTGTCTAACTAACTTGATTGATGGCATTAAATGGCTTGGTGGCTAGCTATGAGGTAGCTTTAGCTAGCCCAGATTGGGAACCTTAACTTCATAATTTACATTTTTAATTTGACCTTTATTTCGCCAGGTAGGCTAGTTGAGAACAGGTTCTCATTTACAACTGCGACCTGGCCGAGATAAAGCACAGCAGTTTGGCACATACAACAACACAGAGTTACACATGGAATAAACAAACATGCAGTCAATAATGATATAAAAAAAGAAATCTATATACATTGAGTACAAATGAGGTAAGATAAGGGAGGTAAGGCAATAAATAGGCCATGATGGCGAAGTAATTACAATATAGCAATTAGACACAGGAATGGTAGATGTGCAGAAGATGAATGTGCAAGTAGAGATACTGGAGTGCAAAGGAGCAAGATAAATAAATAAATACAGTATGGGGATGAGGTAGTTGGATGGGCTGTTTTACAAATGGGCTATGTACACGTGCAGTGCTCTGTGAGCTGCTCTGACAGCTGGTGCTTAAAGTTAGTGAGGGAGATATGGGTTTCAAGCTTCAGTGATTTTTGCAGTTCGTTCCAGTCATTGGCAGCAGAGAACTGGAAGGAAAGGCGGCCAAATGAGAAATTGGCTTTGGGGGTGACCAGTGAGATACACCTGGAGCGCCTGCTACGGGTGGGTGCTGCTATGGTGACCAGTGAGCTGAGATAAGGCGGGGCTTTACCTAGCAGAGACTTGTAGATGACCTGGAGCCAGTGGGTTTGGCGATGAATTTTAAGCTATGACCAGCTAACGAGAGCATACAGGTTGCAGTGGTGGGTAATATATGGGGCTTTGGTGACAAAACAGATGGCACTGTGATAGACTGCATCCAATTTGTTGAGTAGAGTTTTGGAGGCTATTTTATAGATGACATCACCGATGTCGAGGATCCGTGGGATGGTCAGTTTTACGAGGGTATGTTTGGCAGCGTAAGTGAAGGATGCTTTGTTGCGAAATAGGAAGCAGATTCTAGATATAATTTTGGATTGGAGATGCTTAATGTGAGTCTGGAAGGAGAGTTTACAGTCTAACCAGACACCTCAGTATTTGTAGTTGTCCACATATTGTAAGTCAGAACCGTCCAGAGTAGTGATGCCGGTGCGGGCAGCAATCTTTGAAGAGCATGCACTTAATTTGACTTGCATTTAAGAGCAGCTTGTGGCCATGGAAGAATAGTTGTATGGCATTGAAGCTCATCTGAGGTTCGTAAACAGTGTACCAATAAATTAGGTTGCTTGTAGTATTACAGAGAAGCAACAACAAATAAATACACACACACACACACACACACACACACACACACACACACACACACACACACACACACACACACACACACACACACACACACACACACACACACACACACACACACACACACACACACACACACACACACACACACACACACTAACTCTCCCAGGATGACCCAACATGTTTTCAAAGACTCCAGCCACCCAACTCATACTGCACGGCAAAGCGGTACCAACTGTTCTCTCTGCTACTGCACGGCAAAGCGATACCAAGTCTGGAACCAACAGGACCCTGAACAGCTTCTAACCCCCAAGCCATAAGACTGATAAATAGTTAGTCCAGGTAGCTTTTTGGTTATCTGCATAGACCCCTTTTGCCCTAGTTTGTTTTGCATCATCACCTATGCTTCTGCTACTATTTATGAAGTACCACAGTATGAGTCACATTACCCATAAAGCATAACGGTCAAACAGGGAAATGGTTCCAATCATTTTCTACCATTCATTTTTCCCATAGGAGATTTTAGAAACACTTAAAATAAAATATATTTCATGTAGGCTTACCCTGCTGTGAGGTTTTGATAACTGTAAATCTAGGACAAGGTGATTCGCCTGTATTTATCCCCCAAAATGAAATGCTAATTAGCTGCTAATGTGGCTATCACAAAGAACTACAAATGCCATGATGATCTGGACTAGACTGCCGAATCGAGGAAAATGTAAGAATCTATGGATTCATCAGCCTCCTGGGTGGCACAGTGCTCTAAGGTACTGCATCACAGTGCTAGCTGTGCCACCAGAGATTCTGGGTTTGAGCCCAGGCTCTGTCGCAGCCGTCCGCGACCGGGAGCCCCATGGGGTCGCAGCCGTCCGCGACCGGGAGCCCCATGGGGTCGCACCG
Source organism: Oncorhynchus gorbuscha (assembly GCF_021184085.1). NCBI lineage: Eukaryota > Metazoa > Chordata > Actinopteri > Salmoniformes > Salmonidae > Oncorhynchus > Oncorhynchus gorbuscha. The sequence continues at coordinate 7,074,062 of NC_060179.1, read as the reverse complement.
TCTGCGACCGGGAGCCCCATGGGGTCGCAGCCGGCCGCGACCGGGAGCCCCATGGGGCGTCGCACAATTGGCTCAGTTTCGTCTGGTTTAGGGAGGGTTTGTCCGACAGGAATATCCTTGTCTCATTGTGCACTAGCGACTCCTGTGGTGAGCCAGGTGCAGTGCATGCTGACCAGGTTGCCAGGTGTATGATGTTTCATCTTCCTGGTTAGATGGGTATTGTGTCAAGAAGCAGTGCGGCTTGGTTGGCTTGTGTTTCAGAGGATGCATGGCTCTGGACCTTCGCCTCTCCCGAGTCCGTACGGAGACAAGACTGTAACTACTACCAATTGGGGAGAAAAAAGGGGCAAAAATATTTATATATTATTAATAAATTAATAAAGTAATCTCTGGATTAACTGTCTAGCTAAATGTAGTAATTCATAAATTGGCTCCATTTCTTTAAATGGACAATTCTGTGAACACGTTTTAAATTGATGCGCAGTAGCTTGCAGAGATTTGTAGTTTTGCATGATGTCAAATTTGATGTTAATTAGCATTGATAAAAGTAGTATATTGATAAAAGTAGTCTTTATCCTAGAGAGATTTACACGGTTGTCAAAACGTCACGCCAGGGTAAACCTACATGAAACACAGCCCTTATTTGAAGTGTTCCTAAAATTCGCTATGGGAAAAGGGAATGGTGGAAAAATTATTGGAACCATTTCCCTATTTGACCGCTAGGTATTATGGGTATTATGACACCTCCACTGTGAAGATGGATTGTCTATCCTGTAGCCTAGTTATCATTGACTCAGTACTGGTACCCTGTGTATATAGCCTAGTTATCATTATTCAGTGCTGGTACTCTGTGTATATAGCCTAGTTATCATTGACTCAGTACTGGTACCCTGTGTATATAGCCTAGTTATCTTGACTCAGTACTGGTACCCTGTGTATATAGCCTAGTTATCCTGACTCAGTACTGGTACCCTGTGTATATAGCCTAGTTATCTTGACTCAGTACTGGTACCCTGTGTATATAGCCTAGTTATCATCAGTACTGGTACCCTGTGTATATAGCCTAGTTATCATTACTCAGTACTGGTACCCTGTGTATATAGCCTAGTTATCATTACTCAGTTCTGGTACCCTGTGTATATAGCCTAGTTATCATTACTCAGTACTGGTACCCTGTGTATATAGCCTAGTTATTATTACTCAGTACTGGTACCCTGTGTATATAGCCTAGTTATCATTACTCAGTACTGGTACCCTGTGTATATAGCCTAGTTATCATTACTCAGTACTGGTACCCTGTGTATATAGCCTAGTTATCACTACTCAGTACTGGTACCCTGTGTATATAGCCTAGTTATCTTGACTCAGTACTGGTACCCTGTGTATATAGCCTAGTTATCTTGACTCAGTACTGGTACCCTGTGTATATAGCCTAGTTATCATGACTCAGTACTGGTACCCTGTGTATATAGCCTAGTTATCATTGACTCAGTACTGGTACCCTGTGTATATAGCCTAGTTATCATGACTCAGTACTGGTACCCTGTGTATGTAGCCTAGTTATCATGACTCAGTACTGGTACCCTGTGTATATAGCCTAGTTATCATTACTCAGTACTGGTACCCTGTGTATATAGCCTAGTTATCATTACTCAGTACTGGTACCCTGTGTATATAGCCTAGTTATCATTACTCAGTACTGGTACCCTGTGTATATAGCCTAGGTATCATTGACTCAGTACTGGTACCCTGTGTATATAGCCTAGTTATCATTGACTCAGTACTGGTACCCTGTGTATATAGCCTAGTTATCATTGACTCAGTACTGGTACCCTGTGTATATAGCCTAGGTATCATTGACTCAGTACTGGTACCCTGTGTATATAGCCTAGTTATCATTACTCAGTACTGGTACCCTGTGTATATAGCCTAGCCAGTAGTTATCATTATCATCAGTACTGGTACCCTGTGTATATAGCCTAGTTATCATTACTCAGTACTGGTACCCTGTGTATATAGCCTAGTTATCATTACTCAGTACTGGTACCCTGTGTATATAGCCTAGTTATCATTACTCAGTACTGGTACCCTGTGTATATAGCCTAGTTATCATTACTCAGTACTGGTACCCTGTGTATATAGCCTAGTTATCATTACTCAGTACTGGTACCCTGTGTATGTAGCCTAGTTATCATTACTCAGTACTGGTACCCTGTGTATATAGCCTAGGTATCATTGACTCAGTACTGGTACCCTGTGTATATAGCCTAGTTATCATTACTCAGTACTGGTACCCTGTGTATGTAGCCTAGTTATCATTACTCAGTACTGGTACCCTGTGTATATAGCCTAGTTATCATTACTCAGTACTGGTACCCTGTGTATGTAGCCTAGTTATCATTACTCAGTACTGGTACCCTGTGTATGTAGCCTAGTTATCATTACTCAGTACTGGTACCCTGTGTATATAGCCTAGTTATCATTACTCAGTACTGATACCCTGTGTATATAGCCTAGTTATCATTACTCAGTACTGGTACCCTGTTATCATGTACTGGTACCCTAGTTATAGCCTAGTTATTACTCAGTACTGGTACCCTGTGTATATAGCCTAGTTATCATTACTCAGTACTGGTACCCTGTGTATATAGCCTAGTTATCATTACTCAGTACTGGTACCCTGTGTATATAGCCTAGTTATCATTACTCAGTACTGGTACCCTGTGTATATAGCCTAGTTATCATTACTCAGTACTGGTACCCTGTGTATATAGCCTAGTTATCATTACTCAGTACTGGTACCCTGTGTATATAGCCTAGTTATCATTGACTCAGTACTGGTACCCTGTGTATATAGCCTAGTTATCATTACTCAGTACTGGTACCCTGTGTATATAGTCTAGTTATCATTGACTCAGTACTGGTACCCTGTGTATATAGCCTAGTTATCATTGACTCAGTACTGGTACCCTGTGTATATAGCCTAGTTATCATTACTCAGTACTGGTACCCTGTGTATATAGCCTAGTTATCATTACTCAGTACTGGTACCCTGTGTATATAGCCTAGTTATCATCAGTACTGGTACCCTGTGTATATAGCCTAGTTATCATCAGTACTGGTACCCTGTGTATATAGCCTAGTTATCATTACTCAGTACTGGTACCCTGTGTATATAGCCTAGGTATCATTACTCAGTACTGGTACCCTGTGTATATAGCCTAGTTATCATTACTCAGTACTGGTACCATGTGTATATAGCCTAGTTATCATTACTCAGTACTGGTACCCTGTGTATATAGCCTAGGTATCATTACTCAGTACTGGTACCCTGTGTATCATTATAGCCTAGTTATCATTACTCAGTACTGGTACCCTGTGTATATAGCCTAGTTATCATTGGTACTCAGTACATGTACTGGTACCCTGTGTATATAGCCTAGTTATCATTACTCAGTACTGGTACCCTGTGTATATAGCCTAGTTATCATTACTCAGTACTGGTACCCTGTGTATATAGCCTAGTTATCATTACTCAGTACTGGTACCCTGTGTATATAGCCTAGTTATCATTGACTCAGTACTGGTACCCTGTGTGTATATAGCCTAGTTATCATTGACTCAGTACTGGTACCCTGTGTATATAGCCTAGTTATCATTGACTCAGTACTGGTGCCCTGTGTATATAGCCTAGTTATCATCAGTACTGGTACCCTGTGTATATAGCCTAGTTATCATCAGTACTGGTACCCTGTGTATATAGCCTAGTTATCATCAGTACTGGTACCCTGTGTATATAGCCTAGTTATCATTACTCAGTACTGGTACCCTGTGTATATAGCCTAGTTATCATTACTCAGTACTGGTACCCTGTGTATATAGCCTAGTTATCATTACTCAGTACTGGTACCCTGTGTATATAGCCTAGTTATCATTACTCAGTACTGGTACCCTGTGTATATAGCCTAGTTATCATTACTCAGTACTGGTACCCTGTGTATATAGCCTAGGTATCATTACTCAGTACTGGTACCCTGTGTATATAGCCTAGTTATCATTACTCAGTACTGGTACCCTGTGTATATAGCCTAGTTATCATCAGTACTGGTACCCTGTGTATATAGCCTAGTTATCATCAGTACTGGTACCCTGTGTATATAGCCTAGTTATCATCAGTACTGGTACCCTGTGTATATAGCCTAGTTATCATCAATACTGGTACCCTGTGTATATAGCCTAGTTATCATCAATACTGGTACCCTGTGTATATAGCCTAGTTATCATCAATACTGGTACCCTGTGTATATAGCCTAGTTATCATCAATACTGGTACCCTGTGTATATAGCCTAGTTATCATCAATACTGGTACCCTGTGTATATAGCCTAGTTATCATCAGTACTGGTACCCTGTGTATATAACCTAGTTATCATCAGTACTGGTACCCTGTGTATATAACCTAGTTATCATCAATACTGGTACCCTGTGTATATAACCTAGTTATCATCAGTACTGGTACCCTGTGTATATAGCCTAGTTATCATCAGTACTGGTACCCTGTGTATATAGCCTAGTTATCATCAGTACTGGTACCCTGTGTATATAGCCTAGTTATCATCAGTACTGGTACCCTGTGTATATAGCCTAGTTATCATCAGTACTGGTACCCTGTGTATATAGCCTAGGTATCATCAGTACTGGTACCCTGTGTATATAGCCTAGTTATCATCAGTACTGGTACCCTGTGTATATAGCCTAGTTATCATTACTCAGTACTGGTACCCTGTGTATATAGCCTAGTTATCTCAGTTATCAGTTATCATCAGTACTGGTACCCTGTGTATATAGCCTAGTTATCATCAGTACTGGTACCCTGTGTATATAGCCTAGTTATCATCAGTACTGGTACCCTGTGTATATAGCCTAGTTATCATCAGTACTGGTACCCTGTGTATATAGCCTAGTTATCATCAGTACTGGTACCCTGTGTATATAGCCTAGTTATCATCAGTACTGGTACCCTGTGTATATAGCCTAGTTATCATCAGTACTGGTACCCTGTGTATATAGCCTAGTTATCTTGACTCATCTTGTATTTATTATTACTTTTATTATTACATGTTATTACCTTTATATTATTTCTCTATTTTCTTTCTCTGCGTTGTTGGGAAGTCAGCATTTCACTGTTAGTTTCACCTGTTGTTTACGAAGCATGTGACAAATACAATTTGATTTGATGACTCCGTCCTTCAGGACCTTTTTTTGATTGTAAGCCACAGTGATTGATCTAGCTCACTGGGAGAGTCACCCGAAGCTATAGCAGATGTCCTTTGTGATTACGTGCGTTCATTGTTCTTCCTGCGCTGCGGAAGCTATGCTGATGCGCGTGTATCTCTGAGTGGCAGGATCTGTCTGTTTTATTGCCACACATCAGTGCTGTGGCTGAGACAGGCTGTCTCCTGGGTCATAGCCATAACACTGCTGCTGCTGGATAAAGGCTCTACAGCTGAGGCTGGGGGCTGGGAGCTGGTGGGCTGAACCTGCAGTACACAATTATAGTCCCTTGCACAGGGGGGGATTCGCAGTGTAAAAGCCGAGTAGCCTATCGACTGGTATAGGCAGTAATAGGCAGTAATAGGCAGTAATAATATAGGCAGTAATAGGCAGTAATAATATAGGCAGTAATAGGCAGTAATAATATAGGCAGTAATAGGCAGTAATAATATAGGCAGTAATAGGCAGTAATAATATAGGCAGTAATAATATAGGCAGTAATAGGCAGTAATAATATAGGCAGTAATAATATAGGCAGTAATAATATAGGCAGTAATAGGCAGTAATAATATAGGCAGTAATAATATAGGCAGTAATAGGCAGTAATAATATAGGCAGTAATAATATAGGCAGTAATAGGCAGTAATAATATAGGCAGTAATAGGCAGTAATAGGCAGTAATAATATAGGCAGTAATAGGCAGTAATAATATAGGCAGTAATAGGCAGTAATAATATAGGCAGTAATAGGCAGTAATAATATAGGCAGTAATAGGCAGTAATAATATAGGCAGTAATAGGCAGTAATAATATAGGCAGTAATAGGCAGTAATAATATAGGCAGTAATAGGCAGTAATAGGCAGTAATAATACAGGCAGTAATAGGCAGTAATAGGCAGTAATAATATAGGCAGTAATAATATAGGCAGTAATAGGCAGTAATAATATAGGCAGTAATAATACAGGCAGTAATAGGCAGTAATAGGCAGTAATAATATAGGCAGTAATAGGCAGTAATAATATAGGCAGTAATAGGCAGTAATAATACATGACTGTAAATGTTGTTCCCTGAAGTGACAGAAATATATTTGGAGAGCAGAACTAACATGCTTAGCAGCTGCATTTTACTGCGTGAATGGTTACTGACGGAATTCATGTGGCAACATAGTACATTAGGACGTCAGGAATTGATGTTCGAGGGTGTCCAATCGCAGCAGCATCCGGAATTTATGTTCTAGGGTATCCAATCACAGCAGCATCCGGAATTGATGTTCTAGGGTGTCCAATCGCAGCAGCATCAGGAATTGATGATGGGTGTCCAATCGCAGCTGCAACCACGATAATCTCCAGTTGTTCGGGTTCTCCTCTGCATAGAGACTGCACTGTGTGTAAGTGGTGTCTGCTGAGCTGGCTCTTGTTGGAGCCAAAGGCTTTTATCTGTACGGATGAGCTCCTTGTACGCTGCACGGTTCAGAAAGGAAGATTCTGCAGCGGAAGGAACCTATCTCTATGGATACTTCCTGTAGAACTCCAGGGATCACTGTTGTGTGCTACAGTTCGCCTTCTAGTCTGCTGACATCGTCTCAAGCTCAATGGGAAACCAAGTGTTTTGTTTGATGCATAGGGCCGATATGGTCAGATGTATTAAGTGTTTGCCACAGCTACACCTGCCAACTAGGGTTACCTGAAAGAGCTCAACTACCAGGCTACGCCGGTTGCTGTTTAATGAGGGGCACCATCTCAACCAGTACGAGACAGTTGGTGAACGGGGACCATCTCAACCAGTACGAGACAGTTGGTGAACGGGGACCATCTCAACCAGTACGAGACAGTTGGTGAACGGGGACCATCTCAACCAGTACGAGACAGTTGGTGAACGGGGACCATCTCAACCAGTACGAGACAGGTGGTGAACGGGGACCATCTCAACCAGTACGAGACAGTTGGTGAACGAGGACCATCTCAACCAGTACGAGACAGTTGGTGAACGGGGACCATCTCAACCAGTACGAGACAGTTGGTGAACGGGGACCATCTCAACCAGTACGAGACAGGTGGTGAACGGGGACCATCTCAACCAGTACGAGACAGTTGGTGAACGGGGACCATCTCAACCAGTACGAGACAGTTGGCGAACGGGGACCATCTCAACCAGTACGAGACAGGTGGTGAACGGGGACCATCTCAACCAGTACGAGACAGTTGGTGAACGGGGACCATCTCAACCAGTACGAGACAGTTGGTGAACGGGGACCATCTCAACCATTACGAGACAGTTGGTGAACGGGGACCATCTCAACCAGTACGAGACAGGTGGTGACGAGGACCATCTCAACCAGTACGAGACAGGTGGTGACGAGGACCATCTCAACCAGTACAAGACAGGTGATGACAGGCCACCTGTTGGATCATAAGCAATACAATGGACCAGGCAAAAACTATGAAAAATATACAATTGTATTACAATAAACTTGGTTCAGTTACAGGTTAAAAAAACAACTGGTAATCTTCTTTCTTCAAGCCAGTACCATAACAATACACACACAGCTGGTGTGTTAGGCTCTACCCAGACAATAATACATACCTAGGACTTGAAATCATGTACTGTCACTTTAAGACCATCGAATGACATTGCATATCATAGTATCATCATCATCGTGACAAATCTACCTGAGGAAGCCACCATCACCCAGAGCACGGGGAGTGGCCAAGTCACTAGAACTACAGAAGAACAAACGATAGCCGACAACCCTAAAGTCCAGCCTATGACAGGCCCACCATATCTACACAGGTATTTTAATATTTAGCCTACCCTGTGTTTATAGCCTAACACATTGTATAGATCAGCAATGATCTACTCCAGTGTCTCTGGCGTAATACCTTGGCTCCATGTTCTAGGTGAACTCTTTTGATTATTCCTTGCCTGGACCCTGTCCCTGGCAATAATGTCAGCATTGCCACAAACACTTTATTATCCACAGCGTGTAACGTCGTTCGTCTGTTGAATGAAGAGAGTCAGACCGAAATGCAGCGTGTAGGTTACTCATGACTTTTAATGAAAGTATCGTGGTACATGAAATAACTGAATAAACGAAAACAACAAACGAAAGGTAAAACCTATTACAGCCTATCTGGTGACTACAACACTAAGACAGGAACAAACACCCACAAAATACAACGCGAAAGTCAGGCTGTCTAAATACGGTTCTCAATCAGAGACAACGACAAGCACCTGACTCTGATTGAGAATCGCCCCAGGCAGCCAAGCCTAACTAGACACACCCCTAATCAGCCGCAATCCCAAATAATACAAACCCCAACACGAAATACAACATATAAACCCATGTCACACCCTGGCCTACCCAAACATATACCAAAAACACAAAATACAATGACCAAGGCGTGACACAGCGCTTCCTCTGTTTGTATCAGTGTGCCTCTCGTGATCTATCAAACTTCATTAGATGTTTTTCAAAAGTGCTTAACAAATTAAATAATACAAGGTGAATTGTGACCCGCGGTTGGCTCACAGGCTTAAGCACCTAGCTTCTCCACTCCCCTAGATCAGCCTTAAGCACCTAGCTTCTCCACACCCCTAGATCAGCCTAAAGCACCTAGCTTCTCCACACCCCTAGATCAGCCTTAAGCACCTAGCTTCTCCACACCCCTAGATCAGCCTAAAGCACCTAGCTTCTCCACTCCCCTAGATCAGCCTAAAGCACCTAGCTTCTCCACTCCCCCAGATCAGCCTAAAGCACCTAGCTTCTCCACTCCCCTAGATCAGCCTAAAGCACCTAGCTTCTCCACTCCCCTAGATCAGCCTAAAGCACCTAGCTTCTCCACTCCCCTAGATCAGCCTAAAGCACCTAGCTTCTCCACACCCCTAGATCAGCCTAAAGCACCTAGCTTCTCCCTACACCTCCCCACTAGATCAGCCTAAAGCACCTAGCTTCTCCACTCCCCTAGTTCAGCCTAAAGCACCTAGCTTCTCCACACCCCTAGATCAGCCTAAAGCACCTAGCTTCTCCACACCCCTAGATCAGCCTAAAGCACCTAGCTTCTCCACTCCCCTAGATCAGCCTAAAGCACCTAGCTTCTCCACTCCCCTAGATCAGCCTAAAGCACCTAGCTTCTCCACACCCCTAGATCAGCCTAAAGCACCTAGCTTCTCCACTCCCCTAGATCAGCCTAAAGCACCTAGCTTCTCCACTCCCCTGCCTTATCTGAAAATCAAGCTACTATATTTGCAGATGATACTACAATTTATACAGCAAGACAATTGGTTCAACAGGTACAGCAAGCTCTACAAGAGGATATGGGAAATATCAGGGAGTGGGTTTGCCGGAACAAACTTATTTTAAACACCAAGAAAACCACAAAGTTATGTTGGTCTGTTCCACCAGGAACAGATCAACACAGCATGGGATACAATGAAGTATGGGAGGAGTACACATTGAGGAAGTGTCAGAAACCAAACTCTAGGAGTGCAGCTAGAAACCAGCTTATCTTGGTTGTCTCAAATAAATAATCTATGTAAAAAAATATATATGTACAACTGCATGCATGATCAGAAGGATAGAAGGATTCTTAAGCAAATAACCCAAGCATTAATTGGGAGTCAGGTGAACTACTGTTCTGTGGTCTGGGAAAATGCAACCGCAAATGAGATTAGGAGGCTGCACGTTGCACAGAACAAAGCAGCAAGGATTGTTTTAAGGTGGATTTATGATTCTTCTGTCGTAGTCACACACAATGCTCCTGGTTGGTCATCAGTCAACAAATAATAGAAAAAAACATGCATATTTTATTTCATAATATACACAATTTAAAAACGTCCAAACTCTATTCACAGTAGTATTCAGTTGGAAAGAGACAGACATTCCATCAATACTATGAATAGATTGTCCTCCATCTATGTGTTATCCAGACAGAAAAGAGAAATAAGCAAAATAACATTTAGATTCAGAGCAATAAAGAAATGGAATCATTTATCTGATGAAACCTTTCAATATGTACATTCAAACGATACTTTAAAAGTATTTAAATATAATACAGGAAAGTGGACTATGACAGATGAAGAATCAATCTATCTTTATAAACTGTTAGAATATTTATCTAGTCAATATGTCAGTGTATTATGTCTGTTTGTAATAGTGTGTTTTATGTGAAAATTTTATAAATTGTATTTTAATGTTTAAAGACTCTTTCTCTCCTCTTTCTCTCTCTTCTCTCTGCTCTCTCTCTCTCTTTCTCTCCTCTTTCTCTCTCTTCGCTCTCTCTTCCTCGTTCTTCCTCTCTCCTCTCTTCCTCTCTTGATCTCTTCCTCTCTCCGCTTTCTCTCTCTTCTCTGCTCTCTCTCTTTCTCTCCTCTTTCTCTCTCTCTTCTCTGCTCTCTCTCTCTTCCTCGCTCTTCCTCTCTCCTATCTTCCTCTCTGCTCTCTTCCTCTCTGCTCTCTTCCTCTCTCCTCACTTCCTCTCTTCCTCTCTCCTCTCTCCTCTCTTCCTCTCTCCTCTCTTCCTCTCTCCTCCCTTCCTCTCTCCTTCCTTTCCTCTCTCCTTCCTTTCCTCTCTCCTCCTTTCCTCTCTCCTCCCTTCCTCTCTCCTCCCTTCCTCTCTCCTCCCTTCCTCTCTTCCTCTCTCCTCTCTTCCTCTCTTCCCCTCTCCTCTCTCTTCCTCTCCTCTCTCTTCCTCTCTTCCCTCTCCTCTCTTCCTCTCTTCCCTCTCCTCTCTTCCTCTATTCCTCTCTTCCTCTCTTCCCTCTCCTCTCTTCCTCTCTCTCTCTCCAGTGGGGTTGGGCAGCCATGGACCTGTTCAGCCAGCTGATCCTAGTCATCTTGGTCACCAGTTTCCTCTCCTTCCAGTGGCTCTTCCACCGGGTCAGTCCCTGGGTCTCCCCCCGCGCCAGTTCTGGCTTCCTACGCCTAGCAGACCAGCAGAAAGTGGAATGGAACTCAAGGTACACAACATTGGCTACTGGCTGCAACACTGATATCATATGATCGTCCTTCATGTGTCACTACATACATGCCAGTTTTGACAGTCTGCTATAAATTTGTTATTGTTGTTAATTTGTCAGACTAGGTCTCTGCCAGACTCTCTGCCATCTGACTCTCTGCCATCTGACTGTCAGACTCTCTGCCATCTGACTGTCAGACTCTCTGCCATCTGACTGCCAGACTCTCTGCCATCTGACTGTCAGACTCTCTGCCATCTGACTGTCAGACTCTCTGCCATCTGACTGTCAGACTCTCTGCCATCTGACTGTCAGACTCTCTGCCATCTGACTGCCAGACTCTCTGCCATCTGACTGCCAGACTCTCTGCCATCTGACTGTCAGACTCTCTGCCATCTGACTGTCTGCCATCTGACTGCCAGACTCTCTGCCATCTGACTGCCAGACTCTCTGCCATCTGACTGTCTGCCATCTGACTGTCAGACTCTCTGCCATCTGACTGTCAGACTCTCTGCCATCTGACTGCCAGACTCTCTGCCATCTGACTGCCAGACTCTCTGCCATCTGACTGTCTGCCATCTGACTGCCAGACTCTCTGCCATCTGACTGTCTGCCATCTGACTGTCAGACTCTCTGCCATCTGACTGTCTGCCATCTGACTGTCAGACTCTGCCATCTGACTGCCAGACTCTCTGCCATCTGACTGTCTGCCATCTGACTGCCAGACTCTCTGCCATCTGACTGTCTGCCATCTGACTGCCAGACTCTCTGCCATCTGACTGTCAGACTCTCTGCCATCTGACTGCCAGACTCTCTGCCATCTGACTGACTGCCACCTGACTGACTGACTCTGCCATCTGACTCTCTGCCATCTGACTGTCAGACTCTCTGCCATCTGACTGCCAGACTCTCTGCCATCTGACTGTCTGCCATCTGACTGCCAGACTCTCTGCCATCTGACTGACTGCCACCTGACTGACTGACTCTCTGCCATCTGACTGTCTGCCATCTGACTGTCAGACTCTCTGCCATCTGACTGCCAGACTCTCTGCCATCTGACTGTCTGCCATCTGACTGCCAGACTCTCTGCCATCTGACTGTCTGCCATCTGACTGTCAGACTCTCTGCCATCTGACTGTCTGCCATCTGACTGTCAGACTCTGCCATCTGACTGCCAGACTCTCTGCCATCTGACTGTCTGCCATCTGACTGCCAGACTCTCTGCCATCTGACTGTCTGCCATCTGACTGCCAGACTCTCTGCCATCTGACTGTCAGACTCTCTGCCATCTGACTGCCAGACTCTCTGCCATCTGACTGACTGCCACCTGACTGACTGACTCTCTGCCATCTGACTGCCAGACTCTCTGCCATCTGACTGTCTGCCATCTGACTGCCAGACTCTCTGCCATCTGACTGTCTGCCATCTGACTGCCAGACTCTCTGCCATCTGACTGTCTGCCATCTGACTGCCAGACTCTCTGCCATCTGACTGACTGCCACCTGACTGACTGACTCTCTGCCATCTGACTGTCTGCCATCTGACTGTCAGACTCTCTGCCATCTGACTGCCAGACTCTCTGCCATCTGACTGTCTGCCATCTGACTGCCAGACTCTCTGCCATCTGACTGACTGCCACCTGACTGACTGACTCTCTGCCATCTGACTGTCTGCCATCTGACTGTCAGACTCTCTGCCATCTGACTGCCAGACTCTCTGCCATCTGACTGTCTGCCATCTGACTGCCAGACTCTCTGCCATCTGACTGTCTGCCATCTGACTGTCAGACTCTCTGCCATCTGACTGTCTGCCATCTGACTGTCAGACTCTGTCATCTGACTGCCAGACTCTCTGCCATCTGACTGTCTGCCATCTGACTGCCAGACTCTCTGCCATCTGACTGTCTGCCATCTGACTGCCAGACTCTCTGCCATCTGACTGTCAGACTCTCTGCCATCTGACTGCCAGACTCTCTGCCATCTGACTGACTGCCACCTGACTGACTGACTCTCTGCCATCTGACTGTCTGCCATCTGACTGTCAGACTCTCTGCCATCTGACTGCCAGACTCTCTGCCATCTGACTGTCTGCCATCTGACTGCCAGACTCTCTGCCATTTGACTGTCTGCCATCTGACTGTCAGACTCTCTGCCATCTGACTGTCTGCCATCTGACTGTCAGACTCTCTGCCATCTGACTGCCAGACTCTCTGCCATCTGACTGTCTGCCATCTGACTGCCAGACTCTCTGCCATCTGACTGTCTGCCATCTGACTGTCAGACTCTCTGCCATCTGACTGTCTGCCATCTGACTGTCAGACTCTGCCATCTGACTGCCAGACTCTCTGCCATCTGACTGTCTGCCATCTGACTGCCAGACTCTCTGCCATCTGACTGTCTGCCATCTGACTGCCAGACTCTGCCATCTGACTGTCTGCCATCTGACTGCCAGACTCTCTGCCATCTGACTGCCAGACTCTCTGCCATCTGACTGCCAGACTCTCTGCCATCTGACTGTCTGCCATCTGACTGCCAGACTCTCTGCCATCTGACTGTCTGCCATCTGACTGCCAGACTCTCTGCCATCTGACTGTCTGCCATCTGACTGCCAGACTCTCTGCCATCTGACTGTCAGACTCTCTGCCATCTGACTGCCAGACTCTCTGCCATCTGACTGACTGCCACCTGACTGTCAGACTCTGCCATCTGACTGCCAGACTCTCTGCCATCTGACTGACTGCCACCTGACTGTCAGACTCTGCCATCTGACTGCCAGACTCTCTGCCATCTGACTGTCTGCCATCTGACTGCCAGACTCTCTGCCATCTGACTGTCTGCCATCTGACTGCCAGACTCTCTGCCATCTGACTGTCTGCCATCTGACTGCCAGACTCTCTGCCATCTGACTGTCTGCCATCTGACTGCCAGACTCTCTGCCATCTGACTGCCAGACTCTCTGCCATCTGACTGCCAGACTCTCTGCCATCTGACTGTCTGCCATCTGACTGCCAGACTCTCTGCCATCTGACTGTCTGCCATCTGACTGCCAGACTCTCTGCCATCTGACTGTCAGACTCTCTGCCATCTGACTGCCAGACTCTCTGCCATCTGACTGACTGCCACCTGACTGTCAGACTCTGCCATCTGACTGCCAGACTCTCTGCCATCTGACTGTCTGCCATCTGACTGCCAGACTCTCTGCCATCTGACTGTCTGCCATCTGACTGCCAGACTCTCTGCCATCTGACTGTCAGACTCTCTGCCATCTGACTGCCAGACTCTCTGCCATCTGACTGACTGCCACCTGACTGACTGACTCTCTGCCATCTGACTGTCTGCCATCTGACTGTCAGACTCTCTGCCATCTGACTGCCAGACTCTCTGCCATCTGACTGTCTGCCATCTGACTGCCAGACTCTCTGCCATCTGACTGACTGCCACCTGACTGACTGACTCTCTGCCATCTGACTGTCTGCCATCTGACTGTCAGACTCTCTGCCATCTGACTGCCAGACTCTCTGCCATCTGACTGTCTGCCATCTGACTGCCAGACTCTCTGCCATCTGACTGTCTGCCATCTGACTGTCAGACTCTCTGCCATCTGACTGTCTGCCATCTGACTGTCAGACTCTGCCATCTGACTGCCAGACTCTCTGCCATCTGACTGTCTGCCATCTGACTGCCAGACTCTCTGCCATCTGACTGTCTGCCATCTGACTGCCAGACTCTCTGCCATCTGACTGTCAGACTCTCTGCCATCTGACTGCCAGACTCTCTGCCATCTGACTGACTGCCACCTGACTGACTCTCTGCCATCTGACTGTCTGCCATCTGACTGTCAGACTCTCTGCCATCTGACTGCCAGACTCTCTGCCATCTGACTGTCTGCCATCTGACTGCCAGACTCTCTGCCATCTGACTGTCTGCCATCTGACTGTCAGACTCTCTGCCATCTGACTGTCTGCCATCTGACTGTCAGACTCTGCCATCTGACTGCCAGACTCTCTGCCATCTGACTGTCTGCCATCTGACTGCCAGACTCTCTGCCATCTGACTGCCAGACTCTCTGCCATCTGACTGCGAGACTCTCTGCCATCTGACTGACTGACTCTCTGCCATCTGACTGACTGACTCTCTGCCATCTGACTGACTGACTCTCTGCCATCTGACTGACTGACTCTTTGCCATCTGACTGACTGACTCTCTGCCATCTGACTGACTGACTCTCTGCCATCTGACTGACTGACTCTCTGCCATCTGACTGACTGACTCTCTGCCATCTGACTGACTGACTCTCTGCCACCTGACTGACTGACTCTGATATCTGACTGACTGATATCTGACTGACTGACTGACTGACTGATATCTGACTGACTGACTGACTGACTGACTGACTGACTGATATCTGACTGACTGACTCTGCTGTCTGACTGACTGACTGATTCTCCTCTGACTGACTGCCTGATTCTCCTCTGACTGACTGACCCTCTGCTGTCTGTCTGACTGCCTGATTCTCCTTTGACTGCCTGACTCTCCTCTGACTGACTGACTGACCCTCTGCTGTCTGTCTGACTGCCTGATTATCCTCTGACTGACTGACTGACCCTCTGCTGTCTGTCAGACTGCCTGATTCTCCTCTGACTGACTGACCCTCTGCTGTCTGTCTGACTGCCTGATTCTCTGATATCTGAGTGACTGACTGACCCCTGAACAGCGATTCATCTCCTTCTCTAATTGGGCTGAATCTGCCTGCCGGTGGCCATAAAACCAGAGAGTTAATTCACCCTGCGCCCTCCTGCGCTCTGAAACGCTTAATCTGCATCACTTATTAAAAATGGTTTCATCACAGATTTGACAAGGTGTGTGTGTGTGTTTCATCATAGATTTGACAAGGTGTGTGTGTGTGTTTCATCACAGATTTGACACGGTGTGTGTGTGTGTGTGTGTTTCATCACAGATTTGACAAGGTGTGTGTGTGTGTTTCATCATAGATTTGACAAGGTGTGTGTGTGTGTTTCATCACAGATTTGACACGGTGTGTGTGTGTGTGTGTTTCATCACAGATTTGACAAGGTGTGTGTGTGTGTGTGTGTGTGTGTGTGTGTGTGTGTGTGTGTGTGTCATCACAGATTTGACAAGATGTGTGTGTGTGTGTCATCACAGATTTGACAAGATGTGTGTGTGTGTGTCATCACAGATTTGACAAGATGTGTGTGTGTGTTTCATCACAGATTTGACAAGATGTGTGTGTGTGTTTCATCACAGATTTGACAAGGTGTGTGTGTGTTTCATCACAGATTTGACAAGGTGTGTGTGTGTGTTTCATCACAGATTTGACAAGGTGTGTGTGTGTGTTTCATCACAGACTTGACCAGGTTTCTGTGTGTTTCATCACAGACTTTACCAGGTTTCTGTGTGTTTTAGGACGGTGTCCACACTCCATGCCCTGGTAGTGGGGTTCTTTTGCCTCTACATCCTGCTGTTTGACGACGCCGTCAATGCAGACCCCGTCTGGTGAGGATCCTGTTACTGTCTGTTATATAGGACCCTGTTACTGTATGTTATATAGGATCCTGTTACTGTCTGTTATATAGGACCCTGTTGCCCTGTTACTATATGTTATATAGGACCCTGTTGCCCTGTTACTATATGTTATATAGGACCCTGTTACTGTCTGTTATATAGGACCCTGTTGCTGTCTGTTATATAGGACCCTGTTGCCCTGTTACTATATGTTATATAGGACCCTGTTACTGTCTGTTATATAGGACCCTGTTACTGTCTGTTATATAGGACCCTGTTACTGTCTGTTATATAGGACCCAGTTACTGTCTGTTATATAGGACCCTGTTACTGTCTGTTATATAGGACCCTGTTACTGTCTGTTATATAGGACCCTGTTACTGTCTGTTATATAGGACCCTGTTACTGTATGTTATATAGGACCCTGTTGTGATGTATTGAATGTTTATCCTGTCTTCTGCCAACAGGGGAGATCCCACACTTGTGAAGATAAATGTTGGCATGACAACAGGCTACCTCATATCTGGTAAGATCGGCACGGACACACTTTAGTCGCATACACACTTTCACCGTTCCACCAGGCTGTCTTTCACCGTTCCACCAGGCTGTCTTTCACCGTTCCACCAGGCTGTCTCTCACCGTTCCACCAGGCTGTCTTTCATCGTTCCACCAGGCTGTCTTTCACCGTTCCACCAGGCTGTCTTTCATCGTTCCACCAGGCTGTCTTTCATCGTTCCACCAGGCTGTCTTTCACCGTTCATACAGGCTGTCTTTCACCGTTCATACAGGCTGTCTCTCACCGTTCCACCAGGCTGTCTTTCACCATTCCTACAGGCTGTCTTTCATCATTCCTACAGGCTGTCTTTCACCGTTCCTACAGGCTGTCTTTCACCATTCCTACAGGCTGTCTTTCACCGTTCCTACAGGCTGTCTCTCACCGTTCCACCAGGCTGTCTTTCACCATTCCACCAGGCTGTCTTTCATCGTTCCACCAGGCTGTCTTTCATCGTTCCACCAGGCTGTCTTTCACAGTTCCTACAGGCTGTCTTTCACCATTCCTACAGGCTGTCTTTCACCGTTCCTACAGGCTGTCTTTCACAGTTCCTACAGGCTGTCTTTCATCATTCCTTGTTCACTACATGCTTAGTCACTTTAACCAGACCTACATGTACATACTACCTCAATCAGCCTGACTAACAGGTGTGTGTTTATAGCCTTGCTACTGTTATTTTCAAACGTCTTTTTACTGTTGTTTTATTTCTTTACTTACCCACACACACACACACACACACACACACACACACACACACACACACACACACACACACACACACACACACACACACACACACACACACACACACACACACACACACACACACACACACACACACACACACACACACACACACACACACACACACACACACTTTCTTTTCTCTCTTTCTCCCCGCACCATTGGTTAGAACCTCTAAGTAAGCATTTCACTGTAAGGTCTACACCTGTTGTATTCGGCGCACGTGACTAATAGACTTTGATTTGATTTACCAGGCTTTCTATCGTTGTTCCTCGTTCATTACAGGTCATCCTCGACCATCTTTAGCCACACTTCGCCGACGTTGGGTATCGGCATCGGGAACATCGGCTATTTCCTTTTAGACTGTAAAAATGTTTTGTTTTATAGTTTCATTTCTGAACCTTTTTGTTCACCTGCTGCAACATGATCTCAGTTAACTCCCGTGTTGCTCTTTCCCTTTGTGTTCCAGATCTGCTGATAATATTTTACTATTGGAAGGCGATAGGCGACAAGTTCTTTGTAGTGCATCACCTGGCTGCACTGTATGCTTACTACTATGTACTGGTGAGTTCCCTGTTGTCCAATAGCAGAACATGCAGGCATGATGGGAAAGATACAGCTAAAGGTGAACAGCTGTGTGACGGTGAGGGCAGGGAGGGTGAGTGATTCTGAACGCAGGGAGGGTGAGTGATGCTGAACGCAGGGCAGGGAGGGTGAGTGATGCTGAACGTAGGGAGGGTGAGTGATACTGAACGCAGGGCATGGAGGGTGAGTGATGCTGAACACAGGGAGGGTGAGTCATGCTGAACGCAGGGAGGGTGAGTGATGCTGAACGCAGGGCAGGGAGGGTGAGTGATGCTGAACGCAGGGCAGGGAGGGTGAGTGTTGCTGAACGCAGGGCAGGGAGGGTGAATGATGCTGAACGCAGGGAGGGTGAGTGATGCTGAACGCAGGGAGGGTGAGTGATGCTGAACGCAGGGAGGATGTGTGATGCTGAACACAGGGCAGGGAGGGTGTGTGATGCTGAACACAGGGCAGGGAGGGTGTGTGATGCTGAACACAGGGCAGGGAGGGTGTGTGATGCTGAACACAGGGCAGGGAGGGTGTGTGATGCTGAACACAGGGCAGGGAGGGTGAGTGATGCTGAACACAGAGCAGGGAGGGTGAGTGATGCTGAACACAGGGCAGGGAGGGTGTGTGATGCTGACTAACTAACACAGCTTTGCTCCTGTTAGCTCCGCTAGGTCTCTACTAGTGAGAACATGTGATGTTAACCTACTGTTAGCTCCGCTAGGTCTCTACTAGTGAGAACGTGATGTTAACCTCCTGTTAGCGCCGCTAGGTCTCTACTAGTGAGAACGTGATGTTAACCTACTGTTAGCGCCGCTAGGTCTCTACTAGTGAGAACATGATGTTAACCTACTGTTAGCGCCGCTAGGTCTCTACTAGTGAGAACGTGATGTTAACCTACTGTTAGCTCCGCTAGGGCTCTACTAGTGAGAACATGATGTTAACCTACTGTTAGCGCCGCTAGGTCTCTACTAGTGAGAACATGTGATGTTAACCTACTGTTAGCTCCGCTAGTGAGAACATGATGTTAACCTACTGTTAGCTCCGCTAGGTCTCTACTAGTGAGAACGTGATGTTAACCTACTGTTAGCGCCGCTAGGTCTCTACTAGTGAGAACATGTGATGTTAACCTACTGTTAGCTCCGCTAGGTCTCTACTAGTGAGAACGTGATGTTAACCTACTGTTAGCTCCGCTAGTGAGAACATGTGATGTTAACCTACTGTTAGCTCCGCTAGGTCTCTACTAGTGAGAACGTGATGTTAACCTACTGTTAGCTCCGCTAGGTCTCTACTAGTGAGTACGTGATGTTAACCTACTGTTAGCTCCGCTAGGTCTCTACTAGTGAGAACGTGATGTTAACCTACTGTTAGCTCCGCTAGTGAGAACATGTGATGTTAACCTACTGTTAGCTCCGCTAGGTCTCTACTAGTGAGAACATGTGATGTTAACCTACTGTTAGCTCCGCTAGGTCTCTACTAGTGAGAACATGTGATGTTAACCTACTGTTAGCTCCGCTAGGTCTCTACTAGTGAGAACATGTGATGTTAACCTACTGGCACTAGTTTTACATGATCTTCTAAGTGCCTCTAATTAGCTAGTCCTCAGCTGTTGAAAAGAAGAGCAGGAAATCAGTTACATTAGTATGAGGTCAAACTCTACTGTAGGCTTGGATTTAGGATTCTGTGTTCACTCACACAAATTAGATGTTTTGTTGTCCAGTTTTTGGGGGAGTTGCTTGTTGACTGTCTCTTGTTATGACAAGGGTTGTGGTTACAGTACGAGAAGTACGTGTTATTTTGTGTAGAGGATGATCGTTAGCGATTTTAGTTTGGATTGAAAGAATATTTGATAGGTTTGATATCGTTGAGTATCAGGTATGACCATGTTTCATCAGCACTGTCTTGTCAAGCAACTTGTCTCATTTGACTGGACAGTGACACAGAAGCTGGTTATTACCACTATAACAACTAGTTATAATGCTGAAACAGCTGGTTATAACCACTATAACAGCTGGTTATAACCACTATAACAGCTGGTTATAACCACTATAACAACTGGTTATAACCACTATAACAACTAGTTATAATGCTGAAACAGCTGGTTATAACCACTATAACAGCTGGTTATAACCACTAGTTATAACCACTATAACAGCTGGTTATAACCACTATAACAACTGGTTATAACCACTATAACAACTAGTTATAATGCTGAAACAGCTAGTTATAACCACTTTAACAGCTGGTTATAACCACTATAACCACTAGTTATAATGCTGAAACAGATTGTATGCTGGTTAAAACCACTATAACAACTAGTTATAATGCTGTAACAGGTTGTATGCTGGTTAAAACCACTATAACCACTAGTTATAATGCTGAAACAGGATGTATACTGGTTAAAGCCACTATACCAACTAGTTATAATGCTGAAACAGGTTGTATGCTGGTTAAAACCACTATAACAGCTGGTTATAACCACTATAACAGCTGGTTATAACCACTATAACAGCTGGTTATAACCACTATAACAACTAGTTATAATGCTGAAACAGCTGGTTATAACCACTATAACAGCTGGTTATAACCACTATAACAGCTGGTTATAACCACTATAACAACTGGTTATAACCACTATAACAACTAGTTATAATGCTGAAACAGCTGGTTATAACCACTATAACAACTAGTTATAACCACTATAACAACTAGTTATAATGCTGAAACAGCTAGTTATAACCACTTTAACAGCTGGTTATAACCACTATAACCACTAGTTATAATGCTGAAACAGATTGTATGCTGGTTAAAACCACTATAACAACTAGTTATAATGCTGTAACAGGTTGTATGCTGGTTAAAACCACTATAACCACTAGTTATAATGCTGAAACAGGTTGTATACTGGTTAAAGACACTATAACAACTAGTTATAATGCTGAAACAGGTTGTATGCTGGTTTAAACCACTATAACAGCTGGTTATAACCACTATAACCACTAGTTATAATGCTGAAACAGGTTGTATACTGGTTAAAGCCACTATAACCACTAGTTATAATGCTGAAACAGGTTTTGAGCCCAGTCATCCAGGTCACTGCTGTTCACCCTTGGTCTGTCGTCTTCCTGGTCACCTGGTTCTATAGCTCAGGATTGTGGCTATGGTGACAGTGTTGGTGTTTTTTTGCATGGAATGCTTAGTGATGGTTAGTGGCCGACACCCTCGTTGCCTTTCCCTTCGTCATCACCTTCCCATTTAAAGGTCCTGCTTTTCTTTCACTGACTCAGCCTTATATGGAGCTGGACTGAGCTGAGCTGTGCATGCCTCCATTATCTCCTGGCTTTCCCAGGTCTTAACAGTACTGTGTGTGCATGCCTCCATTATCTCCTGGCTTTCCCAGGTCTTAACAGTACTGTGTGTGCATTCCAAAACAACTTACTTCCTACTGTTCTGTCTCCTTTCTCTCACACTCTACACCCCACTATTTCCACAGTTTCTTCTCACTTGTCTGTTGTGGCAAAGGGCCCTTGAAAACAACTTAAATGTTAATGATACCACTTTGCCTTGTATGATGCTGAAATGCATCTCATCTATGAATGTGTGCTCACTGTAATGCCCCATAATAGCTCTGTGAGGGCTCGCCTACTTAACTTCAAGCATCTCTGTTTGAATTTTTTTTAAACCTTTTTATGTAACTAGGCAAGTCAGTTGAGACCAAATTCTTATTTTTAATGACGGCCTAGGAACAGTGGGTTAACTGCCTGTTCAGGGGCAGAATGACAGATTTGTACCTTGTCAGCTCGGGGATTTGATATAGCAACCTTTCGGTTACTGGCCCAACGCTCTAACCACTAGGCTACCTGCCGCCTCTACACTCTAACCACTAGGCTACCTGCCGCCTCTACACTCTAACCACTAGGCTACCTGCCGCCTCTACACTCTAACCACTAGGCTACCCTGCCACCTCTACACTCTAACCACTAGGCTACCTGCCACCTCTACACTCTAACCACTAGGCTACCTGCCACCTCTACACTATAACCACTAGGCTACCCTGCCACCTCTACGCTCTAACCACTAGGCTACCTGCAACCTCTACACTCTAACCACTAGGCTACCCTGCCACCTCTACACTCTAACCACTAGGCTACCCTGCCGCCTCTACACTCTAACCACTAGGCTACCCTGCCGCCTCTACACTCTAACCACTAGGCTACCTGCCGCCTCTACACTCTAACCACTAGGCTACCTGCCGCCTCTACACTCTAACCACTAGGCTACCTGCCGCCTCTACACTCTAACCACTAGGCTACCTGCCACCTCTACACTCTAACCACTAGGCTACCTACCTCCTCTACACTCTAACCACTAGGCTACCTGCCACCTCTACACTCTAACCACTAGGCTACCTGCCACCTCTACACTCTAACCACTAGGCTACCTACCTCCTCTACACTCTAACCACTAGGCTACCTGCCACCTCTACACTCTAACCACTAGGCTCATCAATAAGGCAAAGATCAGGCCGTGATTCATGCCAACCCAAATCCTTAAACGTTTTTACAATAATTATCCCTTAGCATTGTATGTGAATTGTAATCCTACCCGACTGGATTAAACGAATACACTTGAAGTACCATAATGTACAGTATATGCATTGCATAAGCTACCCTATCGGAGGTGCAATGCATTCCGATGTAAATGTATTTTTTTTTAAAACCTTTCTCTCTAGAGACAGAAAGTCCATTATGTTAAAACAACGGAGCAAAATGAATGGTGTTGTTGAAGCAATACTTCTACTTCGTAAGATAATTGACCATGTGGTTAAATTGTCTTGCTGCTACAACTGACAGGCGATCAGAAGGACAGACGTGGTTAAGGCCGTACTGTCACTGGACATTCATGACTGCTTAGTCAACATGAAGAACTTCATCAACATAAAAATTAACTATCATCACACTTAATTCATAACTTACTAATTGATTGACTTACTTTTTTGTGTGATTTAAAATCAGAATTTTATCAAAGCTGGTATATGTGAGTATGTTTTTATTTTACCTTTATTTAACTAGGCAAGTCAGTTAAGAACACATTCTTATTTTCAATGACGGCCTGGGAACAGTGGGTTAACTGCCTGTTCAGGGGCAGAACGACAGATTTGTACCTTGTCAGCTCAGGGGTTTGAACTTGCAACCTTCCGGTTACTAGTCCAACGCTCTAACCACTAGGCTACCCTGCTACCCCATGTAGTTAATTTGGTGACATATTGTTAGATAAACCAGCTGTTCTATTGTAGATTGTGTTCTGTTATTGTGCTATACTAGATCAATGGAAAAACAATAAGGCTATACTACAGAACGTGTGGTAAAATAGCTTGCTAATCAAGCAAATGAATTCATAGGCTAATATTTGATTGCTGTTTGAGTTCAAGAACTCATGCTAAACTATCAACGTTGTTGTTACTTCTTTTTGTTGCTTGTAACTATAGTTACACTTTCTCTCCCCCCCCTCCCCTAATCTGTCTGTCTATCTTTATCCTTTGCTAATATGATTTCTTAAAATAATTTAGGCCCACAATTACCAGCAAAACATTCAAGCAAAAAAAAAAAAGCCGACCAAATTCAAATGAGGTTTTGTAGGATGTAAAACGGGCTGACCAGGGCTGACTCGTCTGGACTGAATCCTTCCTGTCTTGTCTGCTACACTGACCTATCTGTCCAGTATCAGTATGGACTTACCAGTATCTAGAGGTATTAGCATAGAGATGCTGGGGAAAGTTCATATCCACTCTGGTATAGACTTGAAGCAAATGCATTGTGTCCTGACACGTTCATATCTTGAGAGTGAGTACATGCCATTTATGAACTTTTGTTAAAAGGTAAGTTTCCCCCTTTGGAGTGTCCTATTCGGATAATCGTAGCCTGTGTTAGGCCTGAAATAAATAACATATGAGAGAGAGAGAGAGAGAGAGACCCTTAACTGCTCCTCATGTGAAGGTTTTAATGGCCCAGAGGTCTGCTACAGTACCGTCCTATAACCGCATGGCTCTTATACAGAGCATTTGGAAAGTATTCAGACCCCTTGACATTTCTCACATTCTGTTACATTACAGCTTTATTCTAAAATGGATTAAGTAAAAATAAAATCGTCATCAATCTACACACAATACCCCATAATGACAAACCAAAAACCGGTTTTTAGAAATTTCTGAAAAACCTGAGGTATCACATTTAAAGTATTCAGACCCTTTACTCAGTACTTTGTTGAAGTTAGTTACAGCCTTGAGTCTTCTTGGGTATGACGCTACAAGCTTGGCACACCTGTATTTGGGGAGTTTCTCACATTCTTCTCTGCAGATCCTCTCAAGCTCTGTCAGGTTGGATTGGGAGCGTCGCTGCACAGCTACTTTTAGGTCTGTCCAGAGGTGTTTGATCGGGTTCAAGTCCGGGCTCAGGCTGGGGCCCTCAAAGACATTCAGAGACTTGTCCCGAAGCCACTACTGCGTTGTCTCGGCTGGAAGTCGTTGTCCTGCTGGAAGGTGAACCTTCATCCCAGTCTGAGGTCCTGAACACTCAGGAGCAGGTTTTCATCAATAATCTCTCTGTACTTTGCTCCATTCATCTTTCCCTCGATCCTGACTAGTCTCCAAGTCCCTGCCGCGGAAAAACATCCCCACAGCATGATGCTGCCACCACCATGCTTCACCATGGGGATGGTGCCAGGTTTCTTCTAGACGTGACATTTGGCATTCAGGCCAAAAAGTTCAATCTTTGTTTCATCAGAGCAGAGAATCTTGTTTCCTTTAGGTGCCTTTTGGCAAACTACAAGTGGCCTGTCATGTGCCGTTTACTGAGGAGTGGCTTCCGTCTGGCCACTCTACCATAAAGGCCTGATTGGTGGAGTGCTGCAGATATGGTTGTCCCATCTCCACAGAGGAACTCTGGAGCTCTGTCAGAGTGACTATCGGGTTCTTGGTCGCTTCCCTGACCAAGGCCCTTCTCCCTTGATTGGTCAGTTTGGCCGGGCGGCCAGCTCTAGTCTTAGTGGTTCCAAACTTCTTTCATATAAGAATGATAGAGGCCCTGTGTTCTCGGTGACCTTCAACACTGCATAATTGTTTTGGTAACTTCACCCAGATCTGTGCCTTGACACAATCCTGTCTCGGAGCTCTACGAACAATTCCTTCGACCCCATGGCTAGGTTTTTGCTCTGACGTGCACTGTCAACTGTGTGACCTTATACAGTATATACAAGTGTGTGCCTTTACGAATCATGTCCAATCAATTGAATTTACCACAGGTGGACTCCAATCAAGTTGTAGAAACATCTCAAGGATGATCAATGGAAACAAGATGC
Source organism: Oncorhynchus gorbuscha (assembly GCF_021184085.1). Taxonomy (NCBI): domain Eukaryota; kingdom Metazoa; phylum Chordata; class Actinopteri; order Salmoniformes; family Salmonidae; genus Oncorhynchus; species Oncorhynchus gorbuscha. The sequence goes on along the minus strand of NC_060179.1, from coordinate 7,048,092 downwards.
ACCTGAGCTCAATTTCGAGTCTCATAGCAAAGGGTCTGAATACTTATGTAAATAAGGTATTTCTATTTTTTATTTTGTATACATTTGCAAACATTTCTAAAACCTTGTTTTCGGCTTTGTCATTATGGGGTATTATGTGTAGATTGATGGGAGAAACAAAAATGTAACAATTTAATACATTTTAGAATGCAACGTAACAAAATGTGGGAAAAGTCAAAGGGGCTGAATACTTTCCGGATGCACTGTATGCATGGCTAATCACGGCTAATCACGGCTAATCACGGCTAATCATGGCTAATCATGGCTAATCACGGCTAATCACGGCTGATCACGGATAATCATGGCTAATCACGGCTTATCACGGATAATCATGGCTAATCATGGCTGATCACGGCTAATCATGGCTAATCACGGCTAATCACGGCTAATCACGGATAATCACGGATAATCATGGATAATCATGGCTAATCATGGAAAATCGCGGCTAATCATGGCTAATCATGGCTAATCACGGCTTATCACGGATAATCATGGCTAATCATGGCTGATCACGGCTAATCATGGCTAATCACGGCTAATCACGGATAATCACGGATAATCATGGCTAATCATGGCCAATCATGGAAAATTGCGGCTAATCATGGATAATCATTGCTAATCATTGCTAATCAAAGCTAATCATTGCTGATCATTGCTAATCATTGCTAATCATTGCTAATCATGGCTAATCATGGCTAAACATTGCACATTTGGCTAGTGGCTGAATGTCTACTCGTAAAATCCTGGCTGTATGCACACACTATGTTGTTAGCAGTGGTGCTATCCTAATCACTGTTTGTGTGAAGGGATTTTAATTTAGCTGTTTCACTTGCAAAACTCACACTTTTCAATGAGTGGCACCCTTTTTAACTTCCCGTGGTCTTTCGGGTACTGAAGCCTCATAGCTGTTCTCATAGCTGTTCTCATCTCAAATAGACCCTAAATCATATGACTGGGTTTATTAGGGTCTACTGGAGATGAAATAGAACAACAGATGAAATGGAACCTATAAATCCTTCAGAAGTTAGCTAAGTCTCCTGAGGGACGAGACGTTTTCTGTTTGATCTGAAAAATAGAAGAAGAGCCGACCTATATTCAGAAAGTGATTTCAATGATTTAATTTTAGATCTGAAAATGTCTCCTTAAATCTCAGTTTTTGGTTCAGCACTGACAGATCAAAATGTCTCTTCACCAAGATATCTGTAGCAGAGTTATAACCCTCACGTACGGTATGTAATACCAAGTCTGTTTGAGAGCACGTTTTCCCGCTTCTTATTGCCATTGGAAAATACAGTGCCTTGTATTCTCCCCCCCTTGAACTATGCACGCCCAATTTTTCAGTTTTTGATTTGTTAAAAAAGTTTGAAATATCCTATAAATGTCGTTCCACTTCATGATTGTGTCCCACTTGTTGTTGATTCTTCACAAAAAAATACAGTTTTATATCTTTATTTTTGAAGCCTGAAATGTGGCAAAAGGTCGCAAAGTTCAAGGGGGCCGAATACTTTCGCAAGGCACTGTACATTTATCTTTTGTACATTAATATTGAGTGATCCTGAAATGTACGTTTATACGCTGAAATGTTCAGTATGGTAAAAGTGAGATCTTAACTCGCCCCCCCCCCCCCCACCCGAATTAAAAAAATAAATATATATAATTATCACATGCCTTGTGTTCTTTTGTTGTTGACGATGAATGAATCTTTCTGGGCACAAATGGTGTGAAGGCCTCACTTGAACCATACTGATGTGATGGTCGACCAAATGAAAACATTTTGACTCCCTTTTCTTTCCTGTTTCATTGTTTCTTTCGGTTTTTCTTTTTACCTCGTTCTTCCAGGGACAAGGGATGTTGCCTTATTTTGCTAACTTCCGTCTGCTTGCAGAGTTCTCCACGCCGTGTGTGAACCAGCGGTATGTATAAGATGTATATAAACATATTTATTATGTGTATGGTAGGTACCACCCCACACTCTGAGGCCTGAACTTTCTATAAAAAAAAAAAACATTAAAAAAAAACAACATCTTTATCTAACTAAGTCAGTTTAGAGCAAATTCTTATTTACATTGGCGGTGTAACCCACTGTTTTCCGGTAGACCGTCAATGTAAATAAGAATTTGCTCTAAACTGACTTAGTTAGATAAAGATGTTTTTTTAACTGCCTTGTTCAGGGGCAGAACAACAGAGTTGTACCTTGTCAGCCAGGGGATTCGATGTGGACACCAAGGAACTTGAAACTCTCGACCCGCTCCACTACAGCCCCATTGATGTTAATGTGGGCCTGTTCGGCCCGCCTTTTCCTGTAGTCCACGATCGGGGCTGATTCGTGGGAAATACACACCACTACAGCTGTGTAGATTTACAGCGTATCTGAGTTCTGTTTTGCAGTTCTATTAAGTATTTATACCATTGGCAGATTTTATATGCACAAAAATAAGGTAATTTTGGTTTTGTACACAGTCATACCGTACGTGGTGTAGAAAAGCACAATCTTAGGGGAGTCAAAATGACCCCAAACATCCATATTGATTCAAAAATACTACACAATGATTTTGTATTTTATTAAGAACAAGTTGATTGACAAAGTCATGAACAATTGGAATAATTGAATAAACCATTTTTGGGCTATGATAAAAATAAAATAAAAACATGCCTTCGGTGTCAAAATGAGGCATGCTTGAGGGTTGATTTGTTTAGAGCCAAGTCCCATACACCCATGTTTACAATTTTCATATATTGATTTTACTGGGCATTTTTTATGTTCACACGTGTGAAAGATATGTTGTTTGAATCCTGTTAGGCCCAAAGTTAAACCTCAGTTTGCTCTTTCTTTACATTGTTGTTCTGACTGTTTCTTTACATTGTTGTTCTGACTGTTTCTTTACATCGTTGCTCTGACTGTGTCTTTCTTTACATCGTTGTTCTGACTGTGTCTTTCTTTACATTGTTGTTCTGACTGTTTCTTTACATTGTTGTTCTGACTGTTTCTTTACATTGTTGTTCTGACTGTGTCTTTACATCGTTGTTCTGACTGTGTCTTTACATCGTTGTTCTGACTGTGTCTTTACATCGTTGTTCTGACTGTGTCTTTACATTGTTGCTCTGACTGTTTCTTTACATTGTTGTTCTGACTGTGTCTTTCTTTACATTGTTGCTCTGACTGTTTCTTTACATTGTTGCTCTGACTGTTTCTTTACATTGTTGCTCTGACTGTTTCTTTACATTGTTGTTCTGACTGTGTCTTTCTTTACATTGTTGTTCTGACTGTGTCTTTACATTGTTGTTCTGACTGTTTCTTTACATTGTTGCTCTGACTGTTTCTTTACATTGTTGTTCTGACTGTTTCTTTACATTGTTGCTCTGACTGTTTCTTTACATCGTTGTTCTGACTGTTTCTTTACATTGTTATTCTGACTGTGTCTTTACATTGTTATTCTGACTGTTTCTTTACATTGTTATTCTGACTGTGTCTTTACATCGTTGTTCTGACTGTTTCTTTACATCGTTGTTCTGACTGTTTCTTTACATTGTTATTCTGACTGTTTCTTTACATTGTTATTCTGACTGTGTCTTTACATTGTTATTCTGACTGTTTCTTTACATTGTTATTCTGACTGTGTCTTTACATTGTTGTTCTGACTGTTTCTTTACATCGTTGTTCTGACTGTTTCTTTCTTTACATTGTTGTTCTGACTGTTTCTTTACATTGTTGCTCTGACTGTGTCTTTACATTGTTATTCTGACTGTGTCTTTACATTGTTATTCTGACTGTGTCTTTCTTTACATTGTTATTCTGACTGTTCTGACTGTTTCTTTACATTGTTGCTCTGACTGTGTCTTGCAGCTGGTTCTTTGAAGTGTTAGGTTACCCCAAGTCCTCCAAGCCCAACATCGCTAACGGGATGGCAATGGCCCTGGTCTTCTTCCTGGTTCGCATCGCCGTCATGCCCCTCTACTACAGCCGCATGTGGTCCGTGTACGGCACCGAAGCCTACTACCGCGTCCCGCCGGAAGGCCGCGTCGCCTGGATCATCTCCAGCGTCTCGCTGGATGTCATGAACGTCATGTGGATGCACAAGATCGCCCGCGGCTGCTACAAGGTCATGTGCTCGGCCCGACGGCACAACGTGGAGACACGAGAGAATGGAAAGACTGACTAAGAAGCAAAAAGGGGATGGCTGATGGAATGGCCAGGGGAAACCCATTGGACCATTGTCCCCCTTTTGTTTAGTGCACGATTGGATTAGTACCTGACTGTTTCAGGGTCAACTAACACACACCAAAAGCCAAGTCTCACACGGACTGAATTTTATGCTAGTTGACACAGCACATTTTTTTGCTTCCCTTTTGAGATTGGAGCATTGTGCTGGATGTGGACAAAGGGACAATAACTGGGGCAGTGGTTGGTGAACCTGTTAGCAACACTTTCTGTTCATGGCCAATTATTTTTCTGTGCATTTTATCACAAAACAGCATGTCTGGGATGACGTAAGTCAAACGTTTACTGCTTGTTCCAGACCATAGACTCAAGGTGTGATGCTCATGTGCTCCCCAAAGTAACGTCAAGCCCCTTACTTAATTTTGCTCTCTTTAATATTCTGCGTGTCTGAATCCCGTAGGTTATTGATTTACATTTTGAACAGAGGAATTAATTATTGTTCAAATGGTGAGTACAAATAAAATAACAGTTTTTGAAAAACAGTTTTTTGGGACACAACCAACCTAACTAACCCAACCAACCCAACCAACCTAACTTACCCAACCAACCTAACTTACCCAACCAACCTAACTTACCTAACTTACCCAACCAACCTAACTTACCCAACCAACCTAACTTACCCAACCAACCTAACTTACCCAACCAACCTAACTTACCCAACCAACCTAACTTACCCAACCAACCTAACTTACCCAACCAACCCAACCAACCTAACTTACCCAACCAACCTAACTTACCCAACCAACCTAACTTACCCAACCAACCTAACTTACCCAACCAACCTAACTTACCCAACCAACCTAACTTACCCAACCAACCTAACTAACCCAACCAACCCAACCAACCTAACTTACCCAACCAACCTAACTTACCCAACCAACCTAACTTACCCAACCAACCTAACTTACCCAACCAACCCAACCAACCTAACTTACCCAACCAACCCAACCAACCTAACTTACCCAACCAACCTAACTTACCCAACCAACCTAACTTACCCAACCAACCCAACCAACCTAACTTACCCAACCAACCTAACTTACCCAACCAACCTAACTTACCCAACCAACCCAACCAACCCAACCAACCTAACTTACCCAACCAACCCAACCAACCTAACTTACCCAACCAACCTAACTTACCCAACCAACCTAACTTACCCAACCAACCCAACCAACCTAACTTACCCAACCAACCTAACTTACCCAACCAACCTAACTTACCCAACCAACCCAACCAACCCAACCAACCTAACTTACCCAACCAACCCAACCAACCTAACTTACCCAACCAACCTAACTTACCTAACTTACCCAACCAACCCAACCAACCTAACTTACCCAACCAACCCAACCAACCTAACTTACCCAACCAACTTAACTTACCCAACCAACCCAACCAACCTAACTAACCCAACCAACCTAACTTACCCAACCAACCCAACCAACCTAACTTACCCAACCAACCCAACCAACCTAACTAACCCAACCAACCTAACTTACCCAACCAACCCAACCAACCTAACTTACCCAACCAACCCAACCAACCTAACTTACCTAACTTACCCAACCAACCTAACTTACCCAACCAACCCAACCAACTTAACTTACCCAACCAACCCAACCAACCTAACTTACCCAACCAACCCAACCAACCTAACTTACCCAACCCAACCAACCTAACTTACCCAACCAACCCAACCAACCTAACTTACCCAACCCAACCAACCAACCTAACTAACCCAACCAACCTAACTTACCCAACCAACCCAACCAACCTAACTTACCCAACCAACCCAACCAACCTAACTTACCCAACCAACCTAACTTACCTAACTTACCCAACCAACTTAACTTACCCAACCAACCCAAACAACCTAACCAACCCAACCAACCCAACCAACCCAACCAACCAAACTAACCCAATCAACACAAATAACCCAACCAACCATTTCAACCTAACTAACCCAACCAACCATTTCAACCTAACTAACCCAACCAACCATTTCAACCTAACTAACCTAACCAACCCAAATAACCCAACCATCCCAAATGGCCCAACCAACCCAGTCAACCTAACCAACCCAGTCAACCTACCTACCCAACCAACCAACCCAATCAACCTAACCAACCCAGTCAACCTACCTACCCAACCAACCCAATCAACCTAACCAACCCAGTCAACCTACCTACCCAACCAACCCAACCAACCCAACCAACCCAGTCAACCTACCTACCCAACCAACCAACCCAACCAACCTAACCAACCCAGTCAACCTAACTAACACAACCAACCAACCCAATCAACCTAACCAACCCAGTCAACCTAACTAACCCAACCAACCCAATCAACCTAACCAACCCAAACAACCTAACTAACCCAACCAACTCAATCAACCTAACCAACCCAAACAACCTAACTAACCCAACCAACTCAATCAACCTTACCAACACAAATAGCCCAACCAACCCAACAAACCCAACCAACTCAAATAACCCATGCAGCAAAAACCTATTGTTGTAATTGTGTCATTAAAAATCTGCTGTCTGTCTGCTGAGGAAGGGCATCTTCCTGTTTAAACCCAAACTGACCGTCTGTCAGAAGGCTGGATGGACATCTAGATAAATTAAACCTATATCCATGACGAGTGAGTTCAACTGAAAGAAACCTCTCAGGGAGACACTCTGATACAGAGACCGACCCCTGGCTCAAAGAAGACAGACCCCTGGCTCAAAGAAGACAGACCCCTGGCTCAAAGAAGACAGACCCCTGGCTCAAAGAAGACAGACCCCTGGCTCAAAGAATACAGACAGACCCCTGGCTCAAAGAAGACAGACCCCTGGCTCAAAGAAGACAGACAGACCCCTGGCTCAAAGAAGACAGACAGACCCCTGGCTCAAAGAAGACAGACAGACCCCTGGCTCAAAGAATACAGACAGACCCCTGGCTCAAAGAATACAGACAGACCCCTGGCTCAAAGAATACAGACAGACCCCTGGCTCAAAGAATACAGACAGACCCCTGGCTCAAAGAAAACAGACCGACCCCTGGCTCAAAGAAAACAGACCGACCCCTGGCTCAAAGAATACAGACAGACCCCTGGCTCAAAGAATACAGACCGACGGACCCCTGGCTCAACGACAGACACAGACCCCTTGTTCAAATGGAGTGAGGCCTCCTATGGGCCACTCACTCTCTGGGGAAAGTTGAAGGAGGGAAAAGGGGAAAGTTGAAGTAGAAAAGCATAAATGGATTCCTTACATTTGTCCAGCCGGGTTCTATTTAGGATGATTTTGGTTCTAAATATTCACGTTGATATTTTTGTTTTAATCGAAAATGGGACTGATGTGGGTACACTTTGCTGATTATGCCGTAGGATATGTCACGCTGCTTGCTTGTCTGACCAAAAAGATGGGGAAAGGGAAACTTTGAGAATGTGTGAGTTGAAGCGATGGGGAAATGGAAACTTTGAGAATGTGTGAGTTGAAGCGATGGGGAAAGGGAAACTTTGAGAATGTGTGAGTTGAAGCGATGGGGAAAGGGAAACTTTGAGAATGTGTGAGTTGAAGCGATGGGGAAAGGGAAACTTTGAGAATGTGTGAGTTGAAGCGATGGGGAAAGGGAAACTTTAGGAATGTGTGATTTGAAGCGATGGGGAAAGGGAAACTTTGAGAATGTGTGAGTTGAAGCGATGGGGAAAGGAAACTTTGAGAATGTGTGAGTGTGAGTTAGCGATGGGGAAAGGGAAACTTTGAGAATGTGTGAGTTGAAGCGATGGGGAAAGGGAAACTTTGAGAATGTGTGAGTTGAAGCGATGGGGAAAGGGAAACTTTGAGAATGTGTGAGTTGAAGCGATGTGGAAAGGGAAGCTTTGAGAATGTGTGAGTTGAAGCGATATGGAAATGGAAACTTTGAGTGTGTGAGTTGAAGCGATGTGGAAATGGAAACTTTGAGTGTGTGAGTTGAAGCGATGGGGAAATGGAAACTTTGAGAATGTGTGAGTTGAAGCGATGGGGAAAGGGAAACTTTGAGAATGTGTGAGTTGAAGCGATGGGGAAATGGAAACTTTGAGAATGTGTGAGTTGAAGCGATGGGGAAATGGAAACTTTGAGAATGTGTGAGTTGAAGCGATGTGGAAATGGAAACTTTGAGAATGTGTGAGTTGAAGCGATGTGGAAAGGGAAGCTTTGAGAATGTGTGAGTTGAAGCGATGGGGAAAGGGAAACTTTGAGAATGTGTGAGTTGAAGCGATGGGGAAAGGGAAACTTTGAGAATGTGTGAGTTGAAGCGATGGGGAAAGGGAAACTTTGAGAATGTGTGAGTTGAAGCGATGGGGAAAGGGAAACTTTGAGAATGTGTGAGTTGAAGCGATGGGGAAAGGGAAACTTTGAGAATGTGTGAGTTGAAGCGATGGGGAAAGGGAAACTTTGAGAATGTGTGAGTTGAAGCGATGGGGAAAGGGAAACTTTGAGAATGTGTGAGTTGAAGCGATGTGGAAAGGAAACTTTGAGAATGTGTGAGTTGAAGCGATGGGGAAAGGGAAACTTTGAGAATGTGTGAGTTGAAGCGATGGGGAAAGGGAAACTTTGAGAATGTGTGAGTTGAAGCGATGGGGAAAGGGAAACTTTGAGAATGTGTGAGTTGAAGCGATGGGGAAAGGGAAACTTTGAGAATGTGTGAGTTGAAGCGATGGGGAAAGGGAAACTTTGAGAATGTGTGAGTTGAAGCGATGTGGAAAGGGAAACTTTGAGAATGTGTGAGTTGAAGCGATGGGGAAAGGGAAGCTTTGAGAATGTGTGAGTTGAAGCGATGGGGAAAGGGAACTTTGAGAATGTGTGAGTTGAAGCGATGGGGAAAGGGAAACTTTGAGAATGTGTGAGTTGAAGCGATGGGAAAATGCATTGTGAGAGTTGTCAGCAGGATTCTGATATTCCTCTCAGATTTGATTTGTTCAGATGATATAAGACGTGTGCCCTTTTTTGTCCTCAACATTAATAATAATTTAATAATAAACTCTAATAATTCATTTTTTAAAAATATTATAATAATAAACTGTTAATAATTTATGAGAGTTTAAAGACCATAATCATGGTAACAAGTTGTTTTTCTCTTTTTCCACACATACTGTCAATACCAACGTATATGTACAGTCAACTGGTGCATGCTGGAATGAATTGTATGTACCGGGTATCAGATCAATATGGAACTTGGAGTTTGTTAGGATGAGGTGCCACTGAGACAATGTTATTGGATGAGTTTGTCCCCTCTGAGCTCGACCAATGGCTACTAACACTCACCTTGGTCCATGATCTTGGTGTAAGGAACTTCTTCTCAACCGCATTAAATGCCAGTTATGTGCTGGAGTAACTCTTCAACGTTTATCTACATACACTGAGTGTACCAAACATTAGGAACACCTTTCCTAATATTTTATTTCATCCTCTTTTGCCCTCAGAACAGCCTCAATTTTGTCGTGGAAAGTGTTCCACAGGGATGCTGGCCCATGTTGATGCCAGTGACACAATCCGGTGTGCCTGGCACCTACTACCGTACCCCGTTCAACGGCACTGGAATATGTTGTCTTGCCCCATTCAACCTCTGAATGGCACAGATACACAATCTATCTCTCAAGACTTAACAATCCTTCTTTAACCGGTTTCCTCCCCTTTCATCTACAGTGGATTTAACAAGTGACACGAATAAGGAATCATAGCTTTCACCTGGTCAGCATGTCATGGAACGAGCAGGTGTTCCTAATGTTTTGTACACTCCGTGTATTTTTATTATATTTAAGGATATGTATAATTTATTTGGTAAAAGAGGTATAATTTATTTGGTAAAAGAGGTATAATTTATTTGGTAAAAGAGGTATTCATGATGTATCTTTTTAGTAGATTTATGAGGAAAAGTTTTCATGATTACAAGTAACATGTATATTATGCCTGCCTTTTCTCTGAGCAGTTTAGTTTAATGTGCACATACACACATTAAAGATTTATTTCTTGTAATTACTTAAGATTATTACTTATGGAAAGGTGTGTCATACTACATTTGCATTTTACTGACGGAATGACTTTTTAAAAACAAAGTAGATTTGACAAATGTTTTTGCGTGAGGACACTTAATAAGAAATACTAGCATTGTCCTCATCCAAAATGAAAAGTTTACTTTTGAAAAAAACTTTTGATTTATTGATTTAATGTGTACTTTTTTTGATTGTACTTTTATTTTCTATGATGAACACAAAGAAGCATATTTTTAATCGTCTGTGAAATTAAAGAGGATACCCCAGTCATCATATGTGTCCCTTGTCATGTTCTGCAGTCTTGTTTTTTACAATTTAAAATTTAACCACATTTTAAATTGCACAGCAATCTTTTCTTACAACTTTTATTTTGTGTTTGTTTTCTATTTCATAAGCCCGCCTCAATGTGATTAACAAACCATGTTCCCTATGAAAAGGAAAATAAAATGTAAATGTTTGTGGAGGGGATTATATGAAGGTATTGTATTAAACCGTTTCTAAGTTAAATGTTTGCCAGTATAGAGCAACGTTAATTGAAGCTCTGTACATTTCAGTTGAACTAAACTGTAGGAACCCTGACGTGTTATTTTATAATCTCATTATCAACTCTCCTCAATGCTCACTGATCTGAAAGGATGGGTGGAAATATGGTTTACGGAAGGAAGGATTGTGGGAAGGAAGGATTGGTAGAGTTGGTATAGTCAATATCAGAACATCAGCACTCAGTAATGTGGTCATACAGTCAGTCTGGTTGTGACAGTGTGGTCAGTCTATGGTGGTGACAGTGTGGTCAGTCTATGTTTGTGGTCATACAGTCAGTCTATGGTTGTGGTCATACAGTCAGTCTATGGTTGTGACAGTGTGGTCAGTCTAGTTGTGGTCATACAGTCAGTCTATGGTTGTGGTCATACAGTCAGTCTATGGTTGTGACAGTGTGGTCAGTCTATGGTTGTGGTCATACAGTCAGTCTATGGTTGTGGTCATACAGTCAGTCTATGATTTGTAACAGTGTGGTCAGTCTATGATTTGTGGCAGTGTGGTCAGTCTATGGTTGTGACAGTGTGGTCATTGCATGATCACAGTCCTCTCCTCACAAACCCTCTCTAACTGCATGTGGTATTGCACGCAGATAAGATAGACTTTCAAAATAGAGGTCCTCTCATTCTGCAAGTGTTTAGTGAATGACGAATGAAAAATCCTTGGTTGCTGGCCATGGTTGACTTTTAGTTTTTAAATCTTTTAGTTCTTTGAAGATATGTGTTCCCTTTTTATGATTTGATATTCGAGGGGAGGGAACACAGGCTAAGATGGTTCAGTGAGGTGAACCCTGAATTCTACAAATGTTCAAAAATCCTTGGTTGCTGGCCATGGTTGACTTTTAGTTTTTAAATCTTTTACAATACATGTCAAATCTGTGAAGATATGTGTTCCCTTTTTATGATTTGATATTCATTGTTTTTATTAAAATGTTCAGAATGTAACGTGGAAGATATGGGGTTCAATGTTCACCCATAACGTGGAAGATATGGGGTTCAATGTTCACCCATAACGTGGAAGATATGGGGTTCAATGTTCACCCATAACGTGGAAGATATGGGGTTCAATGTTCACCCATAACGTGGAAGATATGGGGTTCAATGTTCACCCATAACGTGGAAGATATGGGGTTCAATGTTCACCCATAACGGAAGATATGGGGTTCAATGTTCACCCATAACGTGGAAGATATGGGGTTCAATGTTCACCCATAACGTGGAAGATATGGGGTTCAATGTTCACCCATAACGAGGAAGATATGGGGTTCAATGTTCACCCATAACGAGGAAGATATGGGGTTCAATGTTCACCCATAACGAGGAAGATATGGGGTTCAATGTTCACCCATAACGTGGAAGATATGGGGTTCAATGTTCACCCATAAGATATGGGGTTCAATGTTCACCCATAAGGAAGATATGGGGTTCAATGTTCACCCATAACGAAGATATGAAGATATGGGGTTCAATGTTCACCCATAACGTGGAAGATATGGGGTTCAGTTCACCCATAACGGGGTTCAATGTTCACCCATAACGTGGAAGATATGGGGTTCAATGTTCACCCATAACGTGGAAGATATGGGGTTCAATGTTCACCCATAACGTTCACCCATAACGTGGAAGATATGGGGTTCAATGTTCACCCATAACGTGGAAGATATGGGGTTCAATGTTCACCCATAACGTGGAAGATATGGGGTTCAATGTTCACCCATAACGTGGAAGATATGGGGTTCAATGTTCACCCATAACGTGGAAGATATGGGGTTCAATGTTCACCCATAACGAAGATATGGGGTTCAATGTTCACCCATAACGTGGAAGATATGGGGTTCAATGTTCACCCATAACGTGGAAGATATGGGGTTCAATGTTCACCCATAACGTGGAAGATATGGGGTTCAATGTTCACCCATAACGTGGAAGATATGGGGTTCAATGTTCACCCATAACGTGGAAGATATGAAGATATGATATGGGTTCAATGTTCATGTTCACCCATAACGTGGAAGATATGGGGTTCAATGTTCACCCATAACGTGGAAGAAGAATGTTCACCCATAACGGGAAGATATGGGGTTCAATGTTCACCCATAACGAGGAAGATATGGGGTTCAATGTTCACCCATAACGGGAAGATATCAATGTTCACCCATAACGTGGAAGATATGGGGTTCAATGTTCACCCATAACGAGGAAGATAATGGGGTTCAATGTTCACCCAAGATAAATGTTCACCCATAACGTGGAAGATATGGGGTTCAATGTTCACCCATAACGTGGAAGATATGGGGTTCAATGTTCACCCATAACGTGGAAGATATGGGGTTCAATGTTCACCCATAACGTGGAAGATATGGGGTTCAATGTTCACCCATAACGTGGAAGATAGAATGTTCACCCATAACGAGGAAGATATGGGGTTCAATGTTCACCCATAACGTGGAAGATATGGGGTTCAATGTTCACCCATAACGTGGAAGATATGGGGTTCAATGTTCACCCATAACGAGGAAGATATGGGGTTCAATGTTCACCCATAACGTGGAAGATATGGGGTTCAATGTTCACCCATAACGTGGAAGATATGGGGTTCAATGTTCACCCATAACGTGGAAGATATGGGGTTCAATGTTCACCCAAGATATGGGGTTCAATGTTCACCCATAACGGAAGATATGGGGTTCAATGTTGGGTTCAATGTTCACCCATAACGTGGAAGATATGGGGTTCAATGTTCACCCATAACGTGGAAGATATGGGGTTCAATGTTCACCCATAACGTGGAAGATATGGGGTTCAATGTTCACCCATAACGTGGAAGATATGGGGTTCAATGTTCACCCATAACGTGGAAGATATGGGGTTCAATGTTCACCCATAACGTGGAAGATATGGGGTTCAATGTTCACCCATAACGTGGAAGATATGGGGTTCAAGACCCATATGGAAGATAGCTGTTCAATGTTCACCCATAACGGGAAGATATGGGGTTCAATGTTCACCCATAACGTGGAAGATATGGGGTTCAATGTTCACCCATAACGTGGAAGATATGGGGTTCAATGTTCACCCATATATGGGGTTCAATGTTCACCCATAACGTGGAAGATACAGGGTTCAATGTTCACCCATATAAACAGGTTACAATGGTCACCCATAACGTGAAGATATGGGGTCCAATGTTCACCCATAACGACTGGAAGATATGGGGTCTAATAAATGGATCACTATAACTTTAAAGATATGGGGTCCAATGTTCACCCATAACGACAAGATATGGACTCATCTCTGTTATATATATATATACTGGCCAACCATAGACATACAAAAAATAAAACTAGATGACCCATGCCTCTGTCACTATCAAAACTAGATGACCCGCCGCCATCCAACCAACACAGAGAATAAACAGCTTACTATGGTCAGGGCGTGACACCCACATACAGACTTGAAATCATTGGCCACTAATAAATGGATCACTAGTCACTTTAATAATGTTTACATATCCTACATTACTCATCTCATATATATATATATACTGTATTTTATACCATCTACTGCATCTTGCCTATGCCTCTCTGTCATCGCTCATCCATATATTTATATGTACATATTCTCATTCTATTCCTTTACTTATATTTGTGTGTAAAAGGTAGTTGTCGTGAAATTGTTAGTTATTGCTGCACCGTCGGAACCTAGAAGCACAAGCATTTCACTACACTCACATTAACATCTGCTAACCATGTGTATGTGACCAATAACATCTGCTAACCATGTGTATGTGACCAATAACATCTGCTAACCATGTGTATGTGACCAATAACATCTGCTAACCATGTGTATGTGACCAATAACATCTGCTAACCATGTGTATGTGACCAATAACATCTGCTAACCATGTGTATGTGACCAATAACATGTATTAATTATTCATGTTAATATTCATTTATTATTAATACCATTTGATTTGATTGATTGGATTTGTGTGGTAGCACAATGTTTTCAATATTCTTTGTATCCCTCGTGTACTCAAATGTTTATTTTATTTCGGCAGTTACCAAGCACAAGGCTGTAGCTCTGTGGAGAACTATGCCAAAGATGATCAAGGACCGAGAGACGAATAAACAGAGACTCTGACCGAGAGACTGATTTAACAGCTTCTATCTCCAGTCCATCAGACTGTTAAACAGACATCACTAGTCAGCCTCTGCCTTTGTACTCTGCCCTGAACCTTAGTCACTATTAATAGCTGGCTATCACCAAGTACTCTACCCTGCACCTCAGAGACTGCTGCCCTCTGTACATACTGTAGAGCCATTGAACACTGGGCACCTTAATAGTCATGGCTCATCCTATATAACTACTGTTGTCCACTTCATATATATATACTGTATTCTAGTCATGGTTCATACTATATAACTACTGCTGTCCACTTCATATGTATATACTGTATTCTAGTCATGGCTCATCCTATATAACTACTGTTGTCCACTTCATATGTATATACTGTATTCTAGTCATGGTTCATCCTATATAACTACTGCTGTCCACTTAATATATAATATATATGCCATTTAGCAGACGCTTTTATCCAAAGCGACTTACAGTCATGTGTGCATACATTCACTTCATATGTATATACTGTATTCTAGTCATGGTTCATCCTATATAACTACTGCTGTCCACTTCATATATATATACTGTATTCTAGTTCATCCTATATAACTACTGCTGTCCACTTCATATGTATATACTGTATTCTAGTCATCATCCTATATAACTACTGCTGTCCACTTCATATGTATATACTGTATTCTAGTCATGGTTCATCCTATATAACTACTGCTGTCCACTTCATATGTATATACTGTATTCTAGTCATGGTTCATCCTATATAACTACTGCTGTCCACACCTTTTCTATCCATGCACTGTCAATATTGACTATACACACACCATTCACATACATCCTTCTGTAGCTCAGTTGGTAGAGCATGGCGCTTGTAACGCCAGGGTAGTGGGTTCGATCCCCGGGACCACCCATACGTAGAATCTATGCACACATGACTGTAAGTCGCTTTTGATAAAAGCGTCTTCTAAATGGCATATATATACGTATTTAAATTCTGGACTCTTATTGCTCGTTCTGATATTGATCATTCTGATATGTCTTTTGGACCATGTGTCTATTGTTATTGTATTGCTAGATATTGCTGCATTGTTGAAGGTAGAAATATAATCGTTATCTTTGCACCTGCGCTAAAATCTGCAACACTGTGCACGAGACCGATAAACGTTGGTTTTATTTGCACTATAGAGTTACATTGACACCTACAGGTCTGCTATGGTACTGTTTCCCGAATTAACGTTGCAATCACATCCAGATTACGTATGTGTTGCGCGACCCGACACCCGTTCACTGTGTTTACTACTGACCACTGCAGAGGGTTTATGGATCGTAGAAACTGAAGCCCTTCATAAAAAGTGAACATGTTCTGGATGGTTCCCGTCCTCATATGACGTATCATCAAAACACTCGTGACCACTCTCAATAAATCCATGTTTCACAGCGTAATGGTAAAATGCCCAAATAACGCCAATTAATGAAACATATTTTAAGTCTTGTTGAATACTCGTTTCTGACTGGCTTGAAGGACATTCTAGCAAGGTATTCTGGCAAGGGGGGCGGGGCTTTTTGGCACAACACCGGAGCACAGGTGGCACCTTAATTGGGGAGGATGAGCTCGTTGTAATGGCTGGAGCAGAATTGAATTGGTATCAAATACATGGTTTACATGTGTTTGATGCCATTCCATTGGCTCCGTGCCAGCTCTTATTATGAGTCGTCCTCCCCTCAGCAGCCTCCACTGAGCCAGAACCATGTATTTATTTGTATGTATATATTATTGTTGTTGTTTTTCCTGAGCTTTGTTTACCATGTACTATTGTTACTAGTAATAGTGGATAAAGATTTAAAGGGTAGCAGGTAGCCTAGCGGTTAGAGCATTGGGCAAGCAACCGGAAGGTTGCTGGTTTGAATACCTGAGCCGAAGAGGTGTAGAGTCTGTCGATGTTCCCTTTGAGCAAGGCACTTAAGTTAACTCTAATTTACCCCAGGGGTGCTGTACTACTGTGGCTGACCCTGTAATAAAAACACATTTCACTGCACCTACCTGGTGTATGTGACAATAAAATGTAAATATTTTTAAATATATATATTTTTTTACCATTTGCATTTTGTGTGGAGATTGATGTTGGCTGATCTGTGTTATATGTAGCTGACAGGTGGAGGAAACCATTTTCCGCTCTGACGACAACACATTCTATTCTGTGAAGCTTATCTCATTGGAGCAGGACTTTTTCCTGACTGTGACCTACCTAGATCTGTGTTGTAACGTTGACTTGTCGAATCCATGGCCTCAGTAGTTGACCCTCCATCCGAGTGCCCCCATGTACCATTCTACTGCTGATGCCCCTGCACAACAGATGCACGCTGCTGCCTCAGGTGCGCCTGGGCCTATGAGTTTGTAGAGTGTACTATGAAGACGGCAGCTGCACAGGGCCAGACTGACATCAACTCAACTAACATGGTCAGTAAGAGGATAAAGTGCTTATGATCTACAAGAATAGTGTTCAACAAGAATAGTGTTCAACAAGAACAGTGTTCAACAAGAATAGTGTTCAACAAGAATAATGTTCAACAAGAACAGTGTTCAACAAGAACAGTGTTCAACAAGAATAGTGTTCAACAAGAATAGTGTTCAACAAGAATAGTGTTCAACAAGAATAGTGTTCAACAAGAATAGTGTTCAACAAGAATAGTGTTCAACAAGAATAGTGTTCAACAAGAATAATGTTCAACAAGAATAGTTAGTGTTCAACAAGAATAGTGTTCAACAAGAATAGTGTTCAACAAGAATAGTGTTCAACAAGAATAATGTTCAACAAGAACAGTGTTCAACAAGAATAGTGTTCAACAAGAATAGTGTTCAACAAGAATAATGTTCAACAAGAATAGTGTTCAACAAGAATAGTGTTCAACAAGAATAATGTTCAACAAGAACAATGTTCAACAAGAATAGTGTTCAACAAGAATAGTGTTCAACAAGAATAGTGTTCAACAAGAATAGTGTTCAACAAGAACAGTGTTCAACAGGAACAGTGTTCAACAAGAATAGTGTTCAACAAGAACAGTGTTCAACAAGAATAGTGAAGGGAAAGGCTTGATGTGGGGAAAATCCACTTTATAAAAGCTGATTAAAAGGAAAAAGTTTCAACATGTTGGCTAATGTTATTATAACCCCCCCCCCCCCCCCATCCAACTCCCTGCTCCTGACCAACTCACCCCCCCTGCCAATGAACAGAGAGGAGTCTAAGATCCCAGGGGCTGGAACCAATAAGAACCGGGTCTACTCCTCGGAACAGAAGTTCTGGAATGCTCAGGAAAGGTTAAGGCCCAGGAAAGGTTAAGGCTCAGGAAAGGTTAAGGCTCAGGAAAGGTTAAGACTCAGGAAAGGTTAAGGCTCAGGAAAGGTTAAGGCTCAGGAAAGGCTAAGGCTCAGGAAAGGTTAAGGTTCAGGAAACGTTAAGGCTCAGGAAAGGTTAAGGCTCAGGAAAGGTTAAGGCTTGGGAAAGGTTAAGGCTCAGGAAAGGTTAAGGCTCAGGAAAGGTTGATGAAAGTTAAGGCTCAGGAAAGGTTAAGGCTTGGGAAAGGTTAAGGCTCAGGAAAGGTTAAGGCTTAGGAAAGGTTAATGCTACATTGATGATGTTAGATAGGCTTACATCGTACTACAGTCATGCTATTTACAAAGGGTTAAATCTACTAGCTGTATTGAAGGGTGGAGA
The DNA here is from genome assembly GCF_021184085.1 of Oncorhynchus gorbuscha. Classification (NCBI taxonomy): domain Eukaryota; kingdom Metazoa; phylum Chordata; class Actinopteri; order Salmoniformes; family Salmonidae; genus Oncorhynchus; species Oncorhynchus gorbuscha. The sequence goes on along the minus strand of NC_060179.1, from coordinate 7,029,423 downwards.
GCTTTTTGTGAACAGTGCTTGCGATGTGTTCTGACTGCAATGTTTTCTGTTAAGTCTGTGACATCATGGTGATCTCTCATATAGCTCTTGCGCAGAGCGTGCCATGACTAGGAAAATGAAATATCACCAATCAGAGGAGGATAGAGGAAAAATCCAACACTTTTCTTTTTGTAGAAATGTTATAATTGTTTCTGGTTCTAGGTTTTTTGAGCTTTCAATATTCAATATCTCTTACACAAAGCGTGCCATGACTATGAAATTGATATGTAAAATTGCTACGTGTCACCTGTGTGGCTTTGGTTGTTGTTGCTGGAAACATTCACTGGACTGTGGCATGAAGTCTGTTGGCCTGTATGTCTGTGCTTTCAAGAAGCAGGAGACAACACGGTGCAGCACTGTGGCTTAAAACAGCAGAAAACGATTTACTTCCCCACAACCAGGTGGCACTGAAGGGAAGATGACCTGGGTCAACAAGACAAGATCCACAACAAGAACAACAAGCAGGCATGGCAGGAGAATCTGAAGTGGGGGCCCTCCACGCCAGGTGAGTAGAGAAAAGAGACATTCCTGGATTTAGTTATTCATAGTGGGGCGGCAGGGTAGCCTAGTGGTTAGAGCGTAGAGGCGGCAGGGTAGCCTAGTGGTTAGAGCGTAGAGGTGGCAGGATAGCCTAGTGGTTAGAGTGTTGGACTAGTAACCAAAAGGTTGCAAGTTTGAATCCTCGAGCTGACAAGGTACAAATCTGTCCTTTTGCCCCTGAACAGGCAGTTAACTCACTGTTCCTAGGCCGTCATTGAAAATAAGAATTTGTTCTTAACTGACTTGCCTAGTAAAATAAAGGTAAAAAATTACAAATTAAAATAAATAGTTATAGTTAGGGGTGACAGGTCGGCTAGAGGTTAGAGTGTTGGGCCGGTAACCAAAAAGGTTGCTAGATCAAATCCCAGAGCAGACAAGATAAAAATCAGTAAATTCTGCCCCTGAACAATGCAGTTAACCCACTGTTCCTAGGGTGTCATTGTAAATAAGAATTTGTTCTTTAACTGACTTTCCTAGTTAAATAAAGGAAAAATAGTTAATCATGTTAAAGTTAGGCATAATCGATGGAGAATACATTTTAGAAGCCTTTCCAAACGTTCAATAACCCATCAGACCTCCAGATCTGCTTTCACCGTGTTACAGACTGATGAGGAATGAGGAAATGAGGAGGAAATAAATATATTTTTTTAACTCGTTCTGGCTGACATTTGACTTTTCTTGTTAGGAAATGTCCACGCGGTCCGTCCCTGAAACTGCTTTCACCGTGTTACAGACTGATGAGGAATGAGGAAATGAGGAGGAAATAACAAAAAATGTTTTTACTCGTTCTGGCTGACATTTGACGTTTCTTGTTATTAGGAAATGTCCACGCGGTCCGTCCCTGAAACGTTTTGGGGGGCTAAAGCCAAGGAGTTCTTCTCTAGGGCTCGAATGCATCACTGGATGGGGTGAGAGAAAATTGCTGTCAATAACTTTGTAGTCCTCTACTTGGAAATGTTTGTGCGAAGAAGTTATATGTGCAGAGTACATTCTGAATTAAAGGACGTGATATGATAGAAGCAGGGCCTTGAGAAGCGTTCAAAGTCCATTTCACAGTATAAGATGTTTTGAATTATTTTATTCGTATCTGTCTTCAGATATGAGTTGTCATTGGACCGACAGGATCGTGGACCCGCTGTGGGAACGAAGTCCGCTTCGTGATCGATTACTACCACGAAGAGTTCAACAAGGACACCTATGAGTTCTCCATCTCCGTCCGCACAGCTTTTGACTCTATAGATGCAGTCTGGGACAGGATGAAGGTGGTCTGGTGGCGCTGGACCACAGCAAACAACACGCTGTGAAACACGGTTTTACATTCTTCATTTCAATACTGAGATTTGATAAGAACAAAAACCATGAAGACCCATTCACTCAGTCTGCAATAACTGTAGGATGGTTAACTAGGATGTTGAGATCTAAACTAGGTTAACTAGTATGTTGACATCTAAACTGGGTTAACTGTGGGATGTTGACATCTAAACTGGGTTAACTGTGGGATGTTGACATCTAAACTGGGTTAACTAGGATGTTGACATCTAAACTGGGTTAACTAGGATGTTGACATCTAAACTAGGTTAACTAGGATGTTGACATCTAAACTAGGTTAACTAGGATGTTGATATCTAAACTAGGTTAACTAGGATGTTGACATCTAAACTAGGTTAACTAGGATGTTGACATCTAAACTAGGTTAACTAGGATGTTGACATCTAAACTAGGTTAACTGTAGTATATTGACATCTAAACTAGGTTAACTGTAACTCCATTTTGGTTCTACTGGCTTTGAAACCATTGGGTCTCCATTTTGGTTCTACTGGCTCTGAAACCATTCTGTCTCCATTTTGGTTCTACTGGCTCTGAAACCATTGGGTCTCCATTTTGGTTCTACTGGCTCTGAAACCATTGGGTCTCCATTTTGGTTCTACTGGCTCTGGAACCATTGGGTCTCCATTTTGGTTCTACTGGCTCTGGAACCATTGGGTCTCCATTTTGGTTCTACTGGCCCTGAAACCATTGGGTGCTACCTCTGCTTGGTTTCAACTTGGTTGTACTGGCTCTGAAACCATTGGGTCTCCATTTTGGGGCTCTGAAACCATTGGGTCTCCATTTTGGTGGCTCTGAAACCATTGGGTCTCCATTTTGGTTCTGGTGCAGAGTGGGAAACCATTGGGTCTCCATTTTGGTTCTACTGGCTCTGAAACCATTGGGTCTCCATTTTGGTTCTACTGGCTCTGAAACCATTGGGTCTCCATTTTGGTTTTACTGGCTCTGAAACCATTGGGTCTCCATTTTGGTTTTACTGGCTCTGAAACCATTGGGTGTATATTTTCTTCTGCATCAGATGTGCTTATGTTTTGAGCAACATCTTCTGGTTTAGTGATGAAACTACTTCAAATAAAAGTGTATCTAGACTATATGAACGGCAGATGGAGCTCCAGGATTATGTCCTCTTCCGTATCAGCTCCGGTGGGGCACCTGCTGGTAGTAACCGGAAGGTGGGTTCAAACCCCGAGCTGACAAGGTACAAATCTGTCGTTCTGCCCCTGAACAGGCAGTTAACCCACTGTTCCCAGGCCGTCATTGAAAATAAGAATATGTTCTTAACTGACTTGCCTGGTTAAATAAAGGTAAAATAAAATAAATAAAAATAAAATACACGGCAGGGCTCATTGCAAGCCAGCTCGTAGTTCTGTCAATTCATAAAAGTACAGGTCACGGTGTAATGAATGTGAAAGAAAAGGGTATATATATGATTAAGAAAAACTACAGAAATTCAATTAATCTCACCTGAATTTTTTTTTCATATTCAAAACTTGTTGTTCTAAACCATATGGAAAGGAGAGTAAATGAGAACCAACCACTCCACAGTCTGAACATGGATTCATGTTACAGAATGTACCTCTTTAAAGAAGGAACGGAATAGAGATTTGAAAGTGAACAAAAAACAGGTGATGTTTCAGTTTTCTTTGAAGAAGGGTGAATAGAGAGGATAAAGAGAAAATTATAAACACGGTGCACCTGCTGGTGCAGAGTGGGTGTCAGGGCCGACACGGTGCACCTGCTGGTGCAGAGTGGGTGCACGGTGCTCCTGCTGGTGCAGAGTGGGTGTCAGGGCCGACACGGTGCACCTGCTGGTGCAGAGTGGGTGTCAGGGCCAACACGGTGCACCTGCTGGTGCAGAGTGGGTGTCAGGGCAACACGGTGCTCCTGCTGGTGCAGAGTGGGTGTCAGGGCCAACACGGTGCTCCTGCTGGTGCAGAGTGGGTGTCAGGGCAACACGGGGCTCCTGCTGGTGCAGAGTGGGTGTCAGGGCAACACGGTGCTCCTGCTGGTGCAGAGTGGGTGTCAGGGCCAACACGGTGCTCCTGCTGGTGCAGAGTGGGTGTCAGTGCCAACACGATGCTCCTGCTGGTGCAGAGTGGGTGTCAGGGCCGACACGGTGCTCCTGCTGGTGCAGAGTGGGTGTCATGGCCAACACGGTGCTCCTTCTGGTGCAGAGTGGGTGTCAGGGCCAACACGGTGCTCCTGCTGGTGCAGAGTGGGTGTCAGGGCAACACGGTGCTCCTGCTGGTGCAGAGTGGGTGTCAGGGCCAACACGGTGCTCCTGCTGGTGCAGAGTGGGTGTCAGGGCCAACACGGTGCTCCTGCTGGTGCAGAGTGGGTGTCAGGGCCAACACGGTGCTCCTGCTGGTGCAGAGTGGGTGTCATGGCCAACACGGTGCTCCTTCTGGTGCAGAGTGGGTGTCATGGCCAACACGGTGCTCCTGCTGGTGCAGAGTGGGTGTCAGGGATAACACGGTGCTCCTGCTGGTGCAGAGTGGGTGTCATGGCCGACACGTTGCTCCTGCTGGTGCAGAGTGGGTGTCAGGGCCAACACGGTGCTCCTGCTGGTGCAGAGTGGGTGTCAGAGCCGACACGGTGCTCCTTCTGGTGCAGAGTGGGTGTCAGGGCCAACACGGTGCTCCTGCTGGTGTAGAGTGGGTGTCAGGGCTGACACGGTGCACCTGCTGGTGCAGAGTGTGTGTCAGGGCCGACACGATGCTCCTGCTGGTGCAGAGTGGGTGTCAGGGCCGACACGGTGCTCCTTCTGGTGCAGAGTGGGTGTCATGGGCCAACACGGTGCTCCTTCTGGTGCAGAGTGGGTGTCATGGCCAACACGGTGCTCCTGCTGGTGCAGAGTGGGTGTCAGGGCCGACACGGTGCTCCTGCTGGTGCAGAGTGGGTGTCATGGCCAACACGGTGCTCCTGCTGGTGCAGAGTGGGTGTCAGGGATGACGGTGGTGCAGACACGGTGCTCCTGCTGGTGCAGAGTGGGTGTCAGGGCCAACACGGTGCTCCTGCTGGTGCAGAGTGGGTGTCAGGGCCAACACGGTGCTCCTGCTGGTGCAGAGTGGGTGTCAGGGCCGACACGGTGCACCTGCTGGTGCAGAGTGGGTGTCAGGGCCGACACGGTGCACCTGCTGGTGCAGAGTGGGTGTCAGGGCCGACACGGTGCACCTGCTGGTGCAGAGTGGGTGTCAGGGCCGACACGGTGCTCCTGCTGGTGCAGAGTGGGTGTCAGGGCCAACACGGTGCTCCTGCTGGTGCAGAGTGGGTGTCAGGGCCGACACGGTGCACCTGCTGGTGCAGAGTGTGTGTCAGGGCCGACACGGTGCACCTGCTGGTGCAGAGTGGGTGTTAGGGCCGACCCGGTGCACCTGCTGGTGCAGAGTGGGTGTCAGGGCCGACACGGTGCTCCTTCTGGTGCAGAGTGGGTGTCATGGCCGACACGGTGCACCTGCTGGCGCAGAGTGGGTGTCAGGGCCAGACCTTTTAGGAGGCGTGTTCTCAAAATGTTTTTTATTTGGGGAGCATAGCCCTATTTATTTCCACAATCACTCATCAAAACAAATTGTAAGAAAGCTACTTACTTACCTACTAAACTGATGTCAGGAAAAGAGGGTGGGCTGATCGTTGATGATTGCTGAGTGAGTGACAGGGAAAGAGAGTGAGAGTGAGAGAGCGAGAGAGAGAGAGAGAGAGAGAGAGAGAGAGAGAGAGAGAGAGAGAGAGAGAGAGAGAGAGAGAGGAAAGAGAGGGGGAAAGAGAGGGGGAAAGAGAGGGAAAGAGGGAGAGATCGAGCGAGAGGGAAAGAGAGGGAAAGAGAGAGAGATCGGGCGAGAGGGAAAGAGAGGGAAAGAGAGAGAGATCGAGCGAGAGGGAAAGAGAGGGAGATCGAGCGAGAGGGAAGAGAGGGAAAGAGAGAGAGATCGAGCGAGAGGGAAAGAGAGGGAAAGAGAGAGAGATCGAGCGAGAGGGAAAGAGAGGGAAAGAGAGGGAAAGAGAGAGAGATCGGGCGAGAGGGAAAGAGAGGGAAAGAGAGAGAGATCGAGCGAGAGGGAAAGAGAGGGAAAGAGAGAGAGATCGAGCGAGAGGGAAAGAGAGGGAGATCGAGCGAGAGGGAAAGAGAGGGAAAGAGAGGGAAAGAGAGAGAGATCGGGCGAGAGGGAAAGAGAGGGAAAGAGAGGGAAAGAGAGAGAGATCGAGCGAGAGGGAAAGAGAGGGAAAGAGAGAGAGATCGAGCGAGAGGGAAAGAGAGGGAGATCGAGCGAGAGGGAAAGAGAGGGAAAGAGAGAGAGATCGAGCGAGAGGGAAAGAGAGGGAAAGAGAGAGAGATCGAGCGAGAGGGAAAGAGAGGGAAAGAGAGAGAGATCGAGCGAGAGGGAAAGAGAGGGAAAGAGAGAGAGATCGAGCGAGAGGGAAAGAGAGGGAAAGAGAGGGAAAGAGAGAGAAGGATTGAGAGAGAGCAATAGAGAATATTTGACTGTGGGTCTTACCTTCTGGGACCTGGCCTTATCAGTTGTCCGGGATGTTTAACAGCTTGAATCCCAATGCTCTGGAATGACCTGCCTTTTCCTGCTCCTCATCACACCAGCATCCCAACGACAGCATGTGGACCCTCAAAGCTCTGCCACGGATGCAATATTAGGTTTTAAGATTTCCCAACATTTCCTCCAGGGCAGCTGCTTGGCATGGTGTCAGACAATTCCTGCTGTACAGACATTTTTATTTTATTTAACTAGGCAAGTCAGTTAAGAACAACTTCTTACTTACAATGGCAGCCTAGGAACAGTGGGGTCAACTGCCTTGTTCAGGGGTAGAACAACAGATTTTTAAAAATCTTGTCAGCTCAAGGATTCAATCTAGCAACCTTGCGGTTACTGACCCAACTCTCTAACCACTAGGGCTCCTGCCACACTGAACGTACAGACAGCTGTTGCATTTGAGTAAATGAAGGACTTTTTATCCTCTCTCGTCTCTCCTGTCTGTATTCACACAGCAAAGAGAGCGTGCGTATATGTATTCGTGTGCATATTGTTATGTGATTGTGTCCACTGTGAATCCCCTCTTTCTTTCAACTGAACCAGTGTCAGTATTCAAAATGTTGAAGGGTATTGGGGTGGAAATGTGGTTTGTGCACAAACATTGTGTCCCATAATGCCAGTTTTCTCCGTGTCCTGTTGATTCACCTCCGAGCTAGATATATTCCCTGGCTTATTTTACACACACGGTGAGAGCAGCACCATAGATACCAGATGAGGAACATGACGTTGGCTGATAGTTGTCGTCCACTGTGTACGTTGGCTTCAGTAAAGAACATAGGAGGAGAAAGTGGTGCCCCGTGGGAAGCCTAATCTCCGAGGAGATTCCATCTGCATAGAACTGCAAATTATAGCTTTGGTTTGGGTTTTTTTGCCTGTGGAAAAGTGTTACTGCGTCGTAGGCTAGCATTCATGCTGAGGGAGGAAAACCTAGTCGTCTTTCCATAGGCTAGAATTATTATTGTCACTCACATGTTAAGAATGCTAAATAAATTGATTGAGGCGCATATATCTGTCATGGCTTTAAAACCACATTCCTGTCTGTTTAGAGCAAAGGTCTTCTGAAACAGCATATTAGTGGGTGTCCTGCTTCATTTCAAACAGCACCCCATTCCCTAGGTATTCTCTATGGGCGCTGGTCAACAGCAGAGGTAGTATCCCAAACAGCACCCCATTCCCTAGGTACATTTACATTTAAGTCATTTAGCAGACGCTCTTATCCAGAGCGACTTACAAATTGGTGCATTCACCTTATGACATCCAGTGGGACAGTCACTTAACAATAGTGCATCTAAAACTTAGGGGGGGTGGGGTGAGAGGGATTACTTAACCTATCCTAGGTATTCTCTATGGGCGCTGGTCAACAACAGAGGTAGTATCCCAAACAGCACCCCATTCCCTAGGTATTCTCTATGGGCGCTGGTCAACAGCAGAGGTAGTATCCCAAACAGCATCCCATTCCCTAGGTATTCTCTATGGGCTCTGGTCAACAGCAGAGGTAGTATCCCAAACAGCACCCCATTCCCTAGGTATTCTCTATGGGCGCTGGTCAACAGCAGAGGTAGTATCCCAAACACCACCCCATTCCCTAGGTATTCTCTATGGGCGCTGGTCAACAGCAGAGGTAGTATCCCAAACAGCACCCCATTCCCTAGGTATTCTCTATGGGCGCTGGTCAACAGCAGAGGTAGTATCCCAAACAGCACCTCATTCCCTAGGTATTCTCTATGGGCGCTGGTCAACAGCAGAGGTAGTATCCCAAACAGCACCCCATTCCCTAGGTATTCTCTATGGGCGCTGGTCAACAGCATAGGTAGTATCCCAAACAGCACCTCATTCCCTAGGTATTCTCTATGGGCGCTGGTCAACAGCAGAGGTAGTATCCCAAACAGCACTCCATTCCCTAGGTATTCTCTATGGGCGCTGGTCAACAGCAGAGGTAGTATCCCAAACAGCACCCCATTCCCTAGGTATTCTCTATGGGCGCTGGTCAACAGCAGAGGTAGTATCCCAAACAGCACCCCATTCCCTAGGTATTCTCAATGGGCGCTGGTTACCAGCAGAGGTAGTATCCCAAACAGCACCCCATTCCCTAGGTATTCTCTATGGGCGCTGGTTACCAGCAGAGGTAGTATCCCAAACAGCACCCCATTCCCTAGGTATTCTCTATGGGCGCTGGTCAACAGCAGAGGTAGTATCCCAAACAGCACCTCATTCCCTAGGTATTCTCTATGGGCGCTGGTCAACAGCAGAGGTAGTATCCCAAACAGCACCCCATTCCCTAGGTATTCTCTATGGGCGCTGGTCAACAGCAGAGGTAGTATCCCAAACAGCACCCCATTCGCTAGGTATTCTCTATGGGCGCTGGTCAACAGCAGAGGTAGTATCCCAAACAGCACCCCATTCCCTAGGTATTCTCTATGGGCGCTGGTCAACAGCAAAGGTAGTATCCCAAACAGCACCCCATTCCCTAGGTATTCTCTATGGGCGCTGGTCAACAGCAGAGGTAGTATACCAAACAGCACCCCATTCCCTAGGTATTCTCTATGGGCGCTGGTTACCAGCAGAGGTAGTATCCCAAACAGCACCCCATTCCCTAGGTATTCTCTATGGGCGCTGGTCAACAGCAGTGTACTACACAGGGAATAGGGTGCAGTTTGGGATACTACCCCTGTTGTGTTCAAAGTAGGAGGGCTGATTTTCTGTGATGTGGACTCAGGCTCAGCAAAATGTTCACTCGTGTCCGTCCCTGTTGTGATATTAGTAGTCAAATCGCCACCCTGCAGCTATAGTTGCCAATGAAAAGTGCTGTTAACACCCAGCTACAAAGGCCTTAAGGCTTTTAAAAGCTTTAGCATTTTTGCTTGGACCTGATATTGTCAGATTGTCATATGAGACCCCGCTGTTTCACGGGTTGTGGTTGGAGGAGAGAGAGCGAGTAAGAGAGAGAGACAAAGAGGGGGGCAGAGAGAGACATAGAGGGGGCAGAGAGAGACACAGGGGGCAGAGAGAGACACAGAGGGGCAGAGAGAGACACAGACGGGCAGAGAGAGACACAGAGGGGGGCAGAGAGAGACACAGAGGGGGCAGAGTGAGACACAGGGGGCAGAGAGAGACACAGAGGGGGCAGAGAGAGACACAGAGGGGGCAGAGAGAGACACAGGGGGCAGAGAGAGACACAGAGGGGGGCAGAGAGAGACACAGAGGGGGCAGAGAGAGACACAGGGGGCAGAGAGAGACACATAGGGGGCAGAGAGAGACACAGAGGGGGCAGAGAGAGACACATAGGGGGCAGAGAGAGAGACACAGAGGGGGCAGAGAGAGACACAGAGGGGGCAGAGAGAGACACAGAGGGGGCAGAGAGAGACACAGAGGGGCAGAGAGAGACACAAGGGGGGGGAGAGAGACACAGAGGGGGCAGAGAGAGACACAGAGAGAGATGGGGACAGAGAAGGATAGAGAGAGAGAGAGAGAGAGAGAGAGAGAGAGAGAGAGAGAGAGAGAGAGAGAGAGAGAGAGAGAGAGAGAGAGAGAGAGAGAGAGGAGAGAGATGGGGACAGAGATAGGGAGAGAAAGGGGCAGAGAGAGAGAGAGAGCGAGAGCGAGAGAGGGATTGGGAAAGTAAATGTGAAATGAGTGTCAGGTTTTCTATTGAGAAGTAATCAGTCCAGTTTCCAATTTGTGCACTCAGCTTATTGCACAATCTGGAGCAATGAGACTCAGACTTTTACAGTTGGATAGGTGAGCTCTTGAGTGGTGCAGCGGGCTAAGGCACTGCATTTCAGTGCTAGACGTGTCACTATAGACTCTGGTTCAATTCCAGGCTGTATCACAACTGTCTGTGATTCTGCAGCCCTGTAGGGAGGTGCACAATTGGCCCAGCGTCATTAGGGTTTAGCTGGGCTAGGCCGTCATTGTAAAATATAATTTGTTCTTCACTGGCTAGCCTAGTTAAATAAAGGTAATATTTTATTATAGTGTAGTCAACTGGCAGACACAGAGGCTGGGCTCAACCATTGTTTTTTTAATCAAATCTGATGACAGGAGATATTGTACAACGATCCCTTCGTTTCTCCTCAATTGGATCACTAGCACAATGCCTGAATCCATATTTAATATATATCAACCCCTCAGAGAAAGGAGGAGAGAAGAGAGAGAAGAAATGAGGATAAAATACCATACAAGTTCCCTCGAAGACTAAACATTGACTATGTACATACCCAGCGTCCGACAGAGCTGCAGGAGTTGTGACCTGTTATTGTTGGTTATGTTGTCATAGTTGTGCCTAGGGGGACGTATGGGGGAGGGAATGCTGTCACTTCCAGGTAGGTGTTTGTCCCCCTGTGACCTGAGGGGATCATGTTCTTGTCCGGTTCTGGCATTTAGGTCACAACAGACTAGTACATGTCCTTGGGCCTGGAAATGATTGATCTCCCCCTCTAGGATGGAGAAGCTGTCTTCATTAAAGTATGGGGATTCTATTGGGGGATATAGGTAGCACACATGAGGACATGTTTCTCTGTTGAGATCATTTCCTTATTAATTACTAGCCAGATGTAAAATGTTCCTGTTTTGACTAATTTAATACTACAAGACCATGGTGCTTGCCTACGGAGCTGTGAGGGGAACGGCACCTCAGTACCTCCAGGCTCTGATCAGGCCCTACACCCAAACAAGGGCACTGCGTTCATCCACCTCTGGCCTGCTCGCCTCCCTACCACTGAGGAAGTACAGCTCCCGCTCAGCCCAGTCAAAACTGTTCGCTGCCCTGGCCCCCCAATGGTGGAACAAACTCCCTCACGACGCCAGGACAGCGGAGTCAATCACCACCTTCCGGAGACACCTGAAACCCCACCTCTTTAAGGAATACCTAGGATAGGTTAAGTAATCCCTCTCACCCCACCCCCCTAAGTTTTAGATGCACTATTGTTAAGTGACTGTCCCACTGGATGTCATTAGGTGAATGCACCAATTTGTAAGTCGCTCTGGATAAGAGCGTCTGCTAAATGACTTAAATGTAATGTAAATGTAATGTCAGCCCCCTACCAAATTAGCATACCCCCTGAGTCTCTTTCCTGTTTCACACCTGGTAGTTTGGTTTATGGGACTACTAGCTCTCTGTAACATAGAGGGCAACCAGTGGGTCCGTCTCCTTTATACCAGGTTTCTTGTAGGATGACAATGTCTGTATTTCCAATGTATTTGATGAAGTCTGGGTTCCTGCTCTTTAGGGCAAAGTCAGATGACCTTAAACCTTGTATATTCCAGGATGAGATAGTAAAAGCTTTGTGTTCCATAGTGTCTTGTGTCGGTTTTGTGTGGTTTAGGCCTGGACTATCACAGTAGGTGTCACATCCTGTTCTGTTTCACCTGTCTTTGTGATTGTCTCCACCCACCTCCAGATGTCACCCTTCTTCCCCTTTATCCCCAGTGTATTTATACCTGTGTTCTCTGTTTGTCTGTTGCCAGTTCGTCTGGTTTGTCAAGTCAAGCAGCATTTTTTGTCTCAGCTCCTGCTTTTCCACAGTCTCTCTTTTTCTCGCCCTCCTGGTTTTGACCTTTGCCTGTCCTGTCCCTGACCACTCTGCCTTCCCCTGACTCTGAGCGCGCCTGCCGTCTTGTACCTTGCCCCCACTATTCTGGTTATCGACCCCTGCCTGCCTTGACCTGTCATTTGCCTGCCCTGTTGCTGTAAAAACATTGTTACTTCGACACAGTCTGCATCCGGGTCTTACCTTCAAACCTGGTAGCACGAACTGGTACTGGCTGACCCAGCTGACCCGGGCCAACTACGCAATGCCATCTTCCAAGGAGCCTCCATCGGGAGGCACGAGGAACTGCTTTTTGGCCTTATGGAGGCCGTCCAAACGTTGACTGAACACCATGACCCGGGCATTGGACATTTTGCTGGAGCAATTCTACGGGTTCTTTGGGAGGCAGTCTAACATGATGGTAACCACACAGCCCCTCAGTAACCCAGCTGCTAGCAGCGCCATCTCATCGGTCACTCCAACTTCTTGGGAACCACCCAGTCCAACGGCCAGTCGGAGCGAGCCAACCAGGATCTGGAGGCTACTCTGCGTTGCCTGGTCTCCGACCAACCCCTCCTCCTGGAGCCAGCAGCTGGTGTGGGTCGAATACGCCCGCAACACCCTCCCTGCGCTTCTACGGGCCTCTCTCCTTTTGAGTGTTCCCTGGGGTATCAACCCCCGCTCTTTCCTGTGCAGGAAGAGGAGGTCGGCGTTCCTTCTGCCCAGATGTTTGTCTGCCGCTTTCGTCGTACCTGGAGGAGAGCCCGGTCCGCCCTCCTCAAGAACACCTCCAGGTATTGGGCCTGTTGTTCTGCTCACGGCCTGGGCACATGTCCTTCTCGCTCTCTTTAGTTCTCTATCTTTCTCTCTTGCTCGCTCTGTCTCAGTTAAATTCAAATTGCTTTTTTAAATATTAACATAATTAAAATACTACTAATAAAACTACTAATAATAATCAAGATTTTCAGTACCGAAAATAACCATACAATGGACAATAACAATGGCATGGAGGACATGGTTGGTCTGTCAGACACTGTCCTTCCTCTTATGGCATTTAGCAATGTAGTGCACTGCCAACCCACAGTTATCTGCGTCCTCCCCCAACAGGATGGGAAGCCTATTCTCATCAGAGAGGTCTTCAATGTAGTGGTCTGCCAACCCACAGCTCTCTGCGTCCTCCCCCAACAGGATGGGTAGCCTATTCTCATCAGAGAGGTCTTCAATGTAGTGGTATGCCAACCCACAGCTCTCTGCGTCCTCCCCCAACAGGATGGGAAGCCTACTCTCATCAGAGAGGTCTTCAATGTAGTGGTCTGCCAACCCACAGCTCTCTGCATCCTCCCCCAACAGGATAGGTAGCCTATTCTTATCAGAGAGGTCTTCAATGTAGTGGTCTGCCAACCCACAGCTCTCTGCGTCCTCCCCCAACAGGACGGGTAGCCTACTCTCATCAGAGAGGTCTTTGAAACCTTGAATAAGGGTTTCAAATTTGGGGAAATTACACTCTCTAGTTGTTTTGTTGTCTAGAAATGCAGCTCTGTCTCAGGTTCTGCTGTGGTGCAGTGGTTGCCCAGCCTTTCCTCTACAGGGAGCCAGGTTCTGATGTGGTGCAGTGGTTGCCCAGCCTTTCCTCTACAGGGAGCCAGGTTCTGCTGTTGTGCAGTGGTTGCCCAGCCTTTCCTCGACAGGGAGCCAGGTTCTGCTGTGGTGCAGTGGTTGCCCAGCCTTTCCTCTACAGGGAGCCATGTTCTGTTGTGGTGCAGTGGTTGCCCAGCCTTTCCTCTACAGGGAGCCAGGTTCTGCTGTGGTGCAGTGGTTGCCCAGCCTTTCCTCTACAGGGAGCCAGGTTCTGCTGTGGTGCAGTGGTTGCCCAGCCTTTCCTCTACAGGGAGCCAGGTTCTGCTGTGGTGCTGTGGTTGCCCAGCCTTTCCTCTACAAGGAGCCAGGTTCTGCTGTGGTGCAGTGGTTGCCCAGCCTTTCCTCTACAGGGAGCCAGGTTCTGCTGTGGTGCAGTGGTTGCCCAGCCTTTCCTCTACAGGGAGCCAGGTTCTGCTGTGGTGCAGTGGTTGCCCAGCCTTTCCTCTACAGGGAGCCAGGTTCTGCTGTGGTGCAGTGGTTGCCCAGCCTTTTCTCTACAGGGAGCCGGGTTCTGCTGTGGTGCAGTGGTTGCCCAGCCTTTCCTCTACAGGGAGCCAGGTTCTGCTGTGGTGCAGTGGTTGCCCAGCCTTTCCTCTACAGGGAGCCAGGTTCTGCTGTGGTGCAGTGGTTGCCCAGCCTTTCCTCTACAGGGAGCCAGGTTCTGCTGTGTTGCAGTGGTTGCCCAGCCTTTCCTCTACAGGGAGCCAGGTTGTTCTCTGTCTACCTTTCTTAATGGCATGGCTGTTCTCCCTGAGCATGTACTTTGAACTCAGCCCCAGGACCAGCTGGATGAGGGGACTATTTTCTTTACACAGCTCTTGGCATTGCAGGGCTTGGTTATGATATGAGAGGGGGACACTGTATTTTAGATGTTTCCAAAAATGTAATTGCTCTTTTTTGAGTTTTAATTTTTTGTGGGTATTGGCCTTGTTTGTAGTTTTCCTCTGGACATGTAAGGGAATCTTACAGAACTTTGCATGCAGGGTTTCAGTGGGGTGTTTGTCCCATTGGGTTAAATCTTGTTTTGCAAGTGGACCCCACATCTCACTGCCATAAAGTGTCATTGGTTTTCAATTTCAATTGGGTTTTTATTGCCGTAGTTTAAATATAGCGAATATAAAATGTTGCACTAGTGAGTTTGAGCATCTCATTTAGGATGCCATCAGGTCCGCAGGCTTTTTTAAATTTGAGGGCCTGAAGTTTCTTATAGAGCCCCTGGTCAGTAATAGTTTAGTTTCTTATAGAGCCCCTGCTCAGTAATAGTTTAGTTTCTTATAGAGCCCCTGCTCAGTAATAGTTTAGTTTCTTATAGAGCTCCTGCTCAGTAATAGTTTAGTTTCTTATAGAGCCCCTGGTCAGTAATAGTTTAGTTTCTTATAGAGCCACTGGTCAGTAATAGTTTAGAACCACTTCAGACAGCCATAGACTTACCTAGAACACCCCACTAAGCTACAATCCCAATACCAACACACCACATACAAAAACCCCATGACACACCCTGGCCTGACCCAATAAATGAAGATAAACACAAAATACTTCGACCAGGGCATGACAGAGTCTCTGTGCTGTGGTTTAGTTCTACGTTTTTATCTGAATTTTACAATCTGTATCAAACCAGTAGTCATCTGTAGACTATTTTTAATTTTTAATATTTTTGTCAATTTCAGTTTTGCTTCTTTTTCTGTTTGCCTGAATATAATGTTTATGTTTTTTGTATGCCTTCGTTACTGTGAGTGGATGTGTTGTCCAGTGGTATCCAGAATGTTTTTGGGGGTTTCTGGTTCTGGCATTCGTCCGTGCTGTTCTGGGCCCATTTCTATGAATAGCTGATTTTGTACAGCGTACTGGGCTGTGAATGTGTGGTTGTTTCCATGTCTGTCTTTTTGATGAACAAGGTCTTTTGTCTGTGATTGACGATGAATGAGCTGAGAGAGAAAGGGTCAATGTCTGTAATCATATAGTCTACTGTGCTCTGGCCAAGAGGTGAGCAGTAGGTGAATCTCCCCAAAGACTCCCCCAGTAACCTACCATTGACAAAGTACAGACCAGGGCTTCTACAGAGCTGCAACAGATCCCTTCTGTTGTTGACGGAGCTGTTGTTTCTATGGGGAGACGAAGACAGAGACACTATGGCCTGTAATAAAGCTGTCACTGTTGTTTCTATGGGGAGATGAAGACAGTTAGAGACACTATGGCCTGTAATAAAGCTGTCACTGTTGTTTCTATGGGGGAGATGAAGACAGTTAGAGACAGTATGGCCTGTAATAAAGCTGTCACTGTTGTTTCTATGGGGAGACGAAGACAGTTAGAGACACTATGGCCTGTAATAAAGCTGTCACTGTTGTTTCTATGGGGAGATGAAGACAGTTAGAGACACTATGGCCTGTAATAAAGCTGTCACTGTTGTTTCTATGGGGAGATGAAGACAGTTAGAGACACTATGGCCTGTAATAAAGCTGTCCCCTCGTGTGGTCTGTCACTGTTGTTTCTATGGGGAGATGAAGACAGTTAGAGACACTATGGCCTGTAATAAAGCTGTCACTGTTGTTTCTATGGGGGAGATGAAGACAGTTAGAGACAGTATGGCCTGTAATAAAGCTGTCACTGTTGTTTCTATGGGGAGACGAAGACAGTTAGAGACACTATGGCCTGTAATAAAGCTGTCACTGTTGTTTCTATGGGGAGATGAAGACAGTTAGAGACACTATGGCCTGTAATAAAGCTGTCACTGTTGTTTCTATGGGGAGATGAAGACAGTTAGAGACACTATGGCCTGTAATAAAGCTGTCCCCTCGTGTGGTCTGTCACTGTTGTTTCTATGGGGAGATGAAGACAGTTAGAGACACTATGGCCTGTAATAAAGCTGTCCCCTCGTGTGGTCTGTCACTGTTGTTTCTATGGGGAGATGAAGACAGTTAGAGACACTATGGCCTGTAATAAAGCTGTCCCCTCATGTGGTCCTGTCACTGTTGTTTCTATGGGAAGATGAAGACAGTTAGACACTATGGCCTGTAATAAAGCTGTCCCATCGTGTGGTCTGTCACTGTTGTTTCTATGGGGGAGATGAAGACAGTTAGAGACAGTATGGCCTGTAATAAAGCTGTCACTGTTGTTTCTATGGGGGAGATGAAGACAGTTAGAGACAGTATGGCCTGTAATAAAGCTGTCACTGTTGTTTCTATGGGGAGATGAAGACAGTTAGAGACAGTATGGCCTGTAATAAAGCTGTCACTGTTGTTTCTATGGGGGAGATGAAGACAGTTAGACACTATGGCCTGTAATAAAGCTGTCACTGTTGTTTCTATGGGGGAGATGAAGACAGTTAGAGACAGTATGGCCTGTAATAAAGCTGTCACTGTTGTTTCTATGGGGGAGATGAAGACAGTTAGACACTATGGCCTGTAATAAAGCTGTCACTGTTGTTTCTATGGGGGAGATGAAGACAGTTAGACACTATTGCCTGTAATAAAGCTGTCACTGTTGTTTCTATGGGGGAGATGAAGACAGTTAGAGACAGTATGGCCTGTAATAAAGCTGTCCCATCGTGTGGTCTGTCACTGTTGTTTCTATGGGGGAGATGAAGACAGTTAGAGACAGTATGGCCTGTAATAAAGCTGTCACTGTTGTTTCTATGGGGAGATGAAGACAGTTAGAGACAGTATGGCCTGTAATAAAGCTGTCACTGTTGTTTCTATGGGGGAGATGAAGACAGTTAGAGACAGTATGGCCTGTAATAAAGCTGTCCCATCGTGTGGTCTGTCACTGTTGTTTCTATGGGGGAGATGAAGACAGTTAGAGACAGTATGGCCTGTAATAAAGCTGTCACTGTTGTTTCTATGGGGAGATGAAGACAGTTAGAGACAGTATGGCCTGTAATAAAGCTGTCACTGTTGTTTCTATGGGGAGATGAAGACAGTTAGAGACAGTATGGCCTGTAATAAAGCTGTCACTGTTGTTTCTATGGGGAGATGAAGACAGTTAGAGACAGTATGGCCTGTAATAAAGCTGTCACTGTTGTTTCTATGGGGGAGATGAAGACAGTTAGAGACACTATGGCCTGTAATAAAGCTGTCCCCTCATGTGCTCCTTAGATCAGGTAGTGTTCCTGTGCTCGCATTTGTGTCTCCACAGATGAAGCACATTCCCTGGGCCTGGAAATGGCAAATCTCTTCCTCAGGGGGGGGGGATATCTCCTCTGAGTAATATGGGGATTCTGGGGTGGGGGGGGGGGGGGGTCTCCTCTGAGTAATACGGGGATTCTGGGGGGGATATCTCTGAGTAATATGGGGATTCTGGGGTGGGGGGATATCTCCTCTGAGTAAAACGGGGATTCTGGGGGGGGGGGGTATATATATTGCGCAATGGAACACATTTTTCTGTCAGTACAATTTCCTTTTCCAGTTTTAAACTATGATATTTTACCAGTTTTGAGGAGATCAATTTGATTTTGTTGATTCGATTTGTACCAAATGATAAATCCTCTCTCTCTTTCCCACCCATTTTGGACTAGCGCGTCTTGAGGGATTTCATAACATTTGGTCCTTCCCACTAAATTGTAACACTCTGGGCTTAGCGGGTGCAAAGTCAGGCGCAGGAAGCAGAGAGTACAGGGTAGTGCTATTTATTGCACACACGGCGAACACACGGCCAACCTCACGAAACACAGGGCGCACACATAACAAATACCCCAAACACGGGAACTCAAACAGTCTGGAGAAAAACCCACATATGAAACAAGTCAACATTGAACGTGCTCAGAGCAACACAAAACAATCCCGCACAAAGAGCAGGCGGGCCTACTGGCTAACATAGCCCGACTAATCAGCCTACACACAAAAACAGGTGAAACCAATAAACAGAAAGGGGAAAATGCAAAAGTGGCAGCTAGTAGGCCGGTGACGACGACCGCCGAGCACCACCCGAACAGGAAGGGGAGCCACCTTCGGGAGGAGTCGTGACATAAATGTGTATTTGATGACTCCTTGCTGTCCCCAGTCCACCTGGCCATGCTGCTGCTCCAGTTTCAACTGACCTGAGCCCTAGGACCGTGCCCCAGGACTACCTGACATGATGACTCCTTGCTGTCCCCAGTCCACCTGGCCATGCTGCTGCTCCAGTTTCAACTGTTCTGCCTTATTATTATCTGACCCTGCTGGTCATTTATGAACATTTGAACATCTTGGCCATGTTCTGTTATAATCTCCATTCGGCACAGCCAGAAGAGGACTGGCCACCCCACATAGCCTGGTTCCTCTCTAGGTTTCTTCCTAGGTTTTGGCCTTTCTAGGGAGTTTTTCCTAGCCACCGTGCTTCTACACCTGCATTGCTTGCTGTTTGGGGTTTTAGGCTGTTTCACGCACTGTTAGGGCGAGTGACTCTGAACTTACAATGTCTAGCCCCAAGTTGTTGTTTTTTTCTTGTGCATTTTGCTATTTGCATCATGTCTCCTGCATACTCTGTTGACTACAAACTTTCTTTGCCCGGCTTAGTGTTTTTTAAATATTTTTTTTATATGCCATTTAGCAGACGCTTTTATCCAAAGCGACTTACAGTCATGTGTGCATACATTCTACGTATGGGTGGTCCCGGGGATCGAACCCACTACCCTGGCGTTACAAGCGCCATGCTCTACCAACTGAGCTACAGAAGGACCACATGTTCATGTTACCTGATGAAGTTTCTGTACAATATGATCTTGTTGCCATCTGATGCACATTCAGATGTCATCAATCAGCACTGCAGATCTCTCCCTGTCCTCTTCCGTGCCCTGATTGTATTACTGTTGATGGTATCTGGAAATGTGCATGCACACCCTGGCATGCAACATTTTACTGTCGCTAGCCCCAATTCTGACTTGCGCTCTGATATCTGCTTCACTGATTTCTGCAACCGTAAATACTTGGGTTTTCTGCACGTTAACACTAGAAGCTTATTGTCAATTGAAAGTGTGGGTTCACAGCTCCAATCCAGATGTGTTGGCCATTGCTGAGGCTTGGTTAAGGAATAGTTTTTTTAATACTGATGTACAGGCGCTTGGACCTTCTTCTTTGATATTTTCAGTGGTATTGTTAACAAACATGCCCCCATAAAGAAAATGTAAATTTAAAAACAGGTTCAGCCCCTGCTTCAACCGTGATCTTGCAGAGTTACTCCACCTCTAGAATTGCATTTGGCGAAAAGCTCGGCACACGCATACTCAGACTGACTGGCTATCGTTCAGGCAAATGGGAAATAAGTCCAGTCAGACTTTCTGGAAGGCAAGAGTTAGTTACTTTAAGGAGCAGTTAAAGACCTGGACAATAAACCCTCCTCCTCACAGCTGTCCCTTCATTTTGATGATGTGTTTGTTACTGATAAGAAGCACATGGCTGAGCGCTCCTCCCTTCATTAAGTCAGGATTCCTATTTGACTCAGACATGCATCCTTGCCTGTCCAACATTTCCTCATCTTCCACCCCTTCTAATGTGACTAGTCCCGATGCTTCTCCCTCTTTTTTTCCCCCTTCCCCGCTACAAAGTTTCTCCCTGAAGGCAGTCACTGAGTCAGAGGTGCTAAAGGAGCTCCTGAAACTTGACCCCCCAAAAAACATCTGGGTCAGATGGTTTAGACCCTTTCTTCTTTAAGGTTGCTGCCCCTATCATATCCAAGCCTATATCCAAACTTTTTAACCTGTTTCTCCTAACTGTTATAGGCCTATTTCTATTTTGCCTTGTTTATCAAAAGTGTTGGAAAAACTTGTCAATAAACAACTGACTGTCTTTCTTGATGTCTATAGTATTCTCTCTGGTATGCAATAATGTTTCGGCTCAGGTTATGGATGTGCCACTGCAGCCTTAAAGGTCCTCAATGACGTCACCACTGCCCTTGATTCTTAGCAATGCTGTCTGCTATTTTTATTGCCTTGGCCAAAGCTTTTGATACAGTAGACCATTCCATTCTTGTGTGCCTGCTAAGGAGTATTGGTATATAGAGATCACCAGTTTACAGAGGAGTATAGAGTGCAGTGATGTCTCTTATAAGGAGCATTGGTGTAAAATCTGATGGCCGAAAGGTAAAGAACCTCTAGCCGTTCAAAAGCACCCTTACCTGCCGATCTATAAATTATGTCTCCTTAATCTAGCATGGGTAGGATGGTCATCTGAATCAGGGCTAGTTTGGCAGCTGGGGTGAAAGAGGAGCGATTACGATAGAGGAAACCAAGTCTAGATTTAACTTTAGCCTGCAGCTTTGATATGTGCTGAGGGAAGGACAGTGCACCGTCGAGCCATACTCCCAAGTACTTGTATGAGGTGACTACCCCAAGCTCTAAACCCTCAGAGGTAGTAATCACACCTGTGGGGAGAGGGGCATTCTTCTTACCAAACCACATGACCTTTGTTTTGGAGGTGTTCTGAACAAGGTTAAAGGTAGAGAAAGCTGGTTGGACACTGAGAAAGCTTTGATGTAGAGTGTTCAACACAACATCCGGGGAGGGGACAGCTGAGTATAAGACTATATCATCTGCATATAAATGGTTGAGAGAGCTTCCTACTGCCTGAACTACTACTAGTGTTGTTAACTGACTTGGCTCGTTAAATAAAGGTTAAATACAATGAAATAAAATGAAACCTTCTGATATAGGGGGATGGCACGACATGATCCCAGGATATTGAACAAAAATATACATTTTAGATATAAACATACCAATGCTACTGAACACCACTGAATTAGAGCACAAAGCTACGCAACATTTCTTAGCAAAACATTTTCATATTTGGTCATATTAATATTATTGTGTGGTGGTAAAGGCCTTTAGTGTTGAAATTATTGTTTGATTTATAATATTATAAGTCACTACAGTCTTCCCCCTTGACCCTTGACCCTGTAACACATAACACCTTAGATATTTTAATACCTGTAACAACCTCTTTACAACTACACTATCCTTACAAACTATACAACCTCTACAACCTCCTTACAACCTCTCCAACATCTTTACAACCTCTACAACCTCCTTACAACCTCTACAACCGCTTTACAACCTCTACAACCTCCTTACAACCTCTACAACCTCCTTACAACCTCTTTACAAACTCTACAACCTTTTTACCTCTTCAACCTCTTTACAACCTCTTTACAACCTCTATAACCTCTACAACCTCTTTGCAACCTCTACAACCTCTACAACCTCTTTACAACCTCTACAACCTCTTTACAACCTCTACAACCTCTTTACAACCTCTATAACCTCTACAACCTCTTTACAACCTCTACAACCTCTTTACAACCTCTACAACCTCCTTACAACCTCTTTACAACCTCTACAACCTTTTTACCTCTACAACCTCTTTACAACCTCTTTACAACCTCTATAACCTCTACAACCTCTTTACAACCTCTTTACAACCTCTACAACCTCTTTACAACCTCTTTACAAAGTCTACAACCTGTTTACAACCTCTCTACAACCTCTACAACCTCTTTACAACCTCTAAAATATCTTTACAACCTCTACAACCTCTTTACAACCTCTACAACCTCTTTACAACCTCTCTACAACCTCTACAACCTCTTTACAACCTCTACAACCTCTACAACCTCTTTACAACCTCTACAACCTCTACAACCTCTTTACAACCTCCTTACAACCTCTCCAACATCTTTACAACCTCTACAACCTCTTTACAACCTCTACAACCTCTTTACAACCTCTACAACCTCTTTACAACCTCTATAACCTCTACAACCTATTTACAACCTCTACAACCTCTTTACAACCTCTACAAACTCTTTACAACCTCTACAACCTCCTTACAACCTCTTTACAACCTCTACAACCTTTTTACCTCTACAACCTCTTTACAACCTCTTTACAACCTCTATAACCTCTACAACCTCTTTACAACCTCTTTACAACCTCTACAACCTCTTTACAACCTCTTTACAACGTCTACAACCTGTTTACAACCTCTCTACAACCTCTTTACAACCTCTAAAATCTCTTTACAACCTCTACAACCTCTTTACAACCTCTACAACCTCTTTACAACCTCTCTACGACCTCTACAACCTCTTTACAACCTCTACAACCTCTACAACCTCTTTACAACCTCTACAACCTCTACAACCTCTTTACAACCTCCTTACAACCTCTCCAACATCTTTACAACCTCTACAACCTCTTTACAACCTCTACAACCTCTTTACAACCTCTACAACCTCTTTACAACCTCTCTACAACCTCTTTGCAACCTCTTCACCATTTCTACAACCTCTTTACAACCTCTGTACAACCTCTACAACTTCTACAACCTCTTTACAATCTCTACAACCTCCTTACAACCTCTACAACCTCTACAACCTCTACAACCTCTACAACCTCTTTACCACCTCTACAACCTCTCTACAACCTCTACAACCTCTTTACAACCTCTTTACAACCTCTACAACCTCTTTACAACCTCTATAACCTCTACAATCTCTTTACAACCTCTACAACCTCTTTACAACCTCTACAACCTCTTTACCGCGACCCACAGACCCGAAGCAGAGCCACCTGTTTCTCTGTTTCTCTGAGGCTGCCTATTTCCTTAGATCTTGCACTACTGTCAGCTAGTGGTTCACTACAGGGAATATGGTGCCATTTGAGACTCACACCCTGAGCCCTGAATGCTAACCCTCCATCCTCCATTAATTAGCATAGCCTCCTAATTACAATAACAGAATACATTAGATCATTAGCATGCCGTGACACTCACTCAGGAATAATGGATCGGGAGGTACGCAGGCCTCCTGTAATTACGCCAGACTAGCTGCTTTCTTACGTGACGAATAAGCACGGCATCGCAATTAACACAGCGTTCGGCTGAGCGCTGTCACTAAGACACTCTGACATTGGGAATGTGTTGGTCGCTAAGGAAACCCAGTATAGCCAACTTTAAGACAACCAATATGATCGTCTATGTAAATTAGGTTTGCAATTCATGTTGTATATGGAGGTTGGGTCAATGAGCAATGTCTTATATGATTATTGAACAATAAGACCTGACCACTATAACTCCAACTCACTAAGTTGAATGGAGGATAGCTGGTGTAGCTGAATAAAGTATAGCCAGTATAGCTGAATGGATGAAATGCCAGTATAGCTGAATGGATGAAATGCCAGTATAGCTGAATGGATGAAATGCCAGTATAGCTGAATGGATGATAGCCAGTATAGCTGAATGGATGAAATGCCAGTATAGCTGAATGGATGATAGCCAGTATAGCTGAATGTATGATAGCCAGTATAGCTGAATGGATGAAATGCCAGTATAGCTGAATGGATGATAGCCAGTATAGCTGAATGTATGATAGCCAGTATAGCTGAATGGATGAAATGCCAGTATAGCTGAATGGATGATAGCCAGTATAGCTGAATGTATGATAGCCAGTATAGCTGAATGGATGAAATGCCAGTATAGCTGAATGGATGATAGCCAGTATAGCTGAATGGATGAAATGCCAGTATAGCTGAATGGATGATAGCCAGTATAGCTGAATAAAGTATAGCCAGTATAGCTGAATGGATGAAATGCCAGTATAGCTGAATGGATGATAGCCAGTATAGCTGAATGTATGATAGCCAGTATAGCTGAATGGATGATAGCCAGTATAGCTGAATGTAGATAGCCACTATAGCTGAATGGATGATAGCCACTATAGCTGAATGGATGATAGCCAGTATAGCTGAATGGATGATAGCCAGTGTAGCTTAATGGATGATAGCCAGTATAGCTGACTGTAGATAGCCAGTATAGCTGAATGGATGATAGCCAGTATAGCTGAATGGATGATAGCCAGGATAGCTGAATGGATGATAGCCAGTATAGCTGAATGGATGATAGCCACTATAGCTGAATGTAGATAGCCAGTATAGCTGAATGGGTGATAGCCAGTATAGCTGAATGGATGATAGCCAGGATAGCTGAATGGATGATAGCCAGTATAGCTGAATGGATGATAGCCAGTATAGCTGAATGTATGAAATGCCAGTATAGCTGAATGGATGATAGCCAGTATAGCTGAATGTATGATAGCCATGATAACTGAATGGATGATAGCCAGTATAGCTGAATGGATGATAGCCAGTATAGCTAAATGTAGATAGACAGTATAGCTGAATGGATGATAGCCAGTATAGCTGAATGGATGATAGACAGTATAGCTGAATGTATGATAGCCAGTATAGCTGAATGTATGATAGCCAGGATAACTGAATGGATGATAGACAGTATAGCTGAATGGATGATAGCCAGTATAGCTGAATGTAGATAGCCAGTATAGCTGAATGGATGATAGGCAGTATAGCTGAATGGATGATAGCCAGTATAGCTGAATGGATGATAGCCAGTATAGCTAAATGTAGATAGACAGTATAGCTGAATGGATGATAGCCAGTATAGCTGAATGGATGATAGACATTATAGCTGAATGGATGAAATGCCAGTATAGCTGAATGGATGATAGCCAGTATAGCTGAATGGATGATAGCCAGGATAACTGAATGGATGATAGACAGTATAGCTGAATGGATGAAATGCCAGTATAGCTGAATGGATGATAGCCAGTATAGCTGAATGGATGATAGACAGTATAGCTGAATGGATGATAGCCAGTATAGCTGAATGGATGATAGACAGTATAGATGAATGGATGATAGCCAGTATAGCTGAATGGATGATAACCAGTATAGCTGAATGTAGATAGCCAGTATAGCTGAATGGATGATAGCCAGTATAGCTGAATGGATGATAGCCAGTATAGCTGAATGGATGATAGCCAGTATAGCTGAATGTAGATAGCCAGTATAGCTGAATGGATGATAGACAGTATAGCTGAATGGATGAAATGCCAGTATAGCTGAATGGATGATAGCCAGTATAGCTGAATGGATGATAGACAGTATAGCTGAATGAATGATAGCCAGTATAGCTGAATGGATGAAAGCCAGTATAGCTGAATGGATGATAGCCAGTATAGTTGAATGGATGATAGCCAGTATAGCTGAATGGATGATAGACAGTATAGCTGAATGGATGATAGCCAGTATAGCTGAATGGATGATAACCAGTATAGCTGAATGTAGATAGCCAGTATAGCTGAATGGATGATAGCCAGTATTTTTTTTCTTCACCTTTATTTAACTAGGGAGGCCAGTTCAGAACACCTTTATTTAACCAGGGAGGCCAGTTCAGAACACCTTTATTTAACCAGGGAGGCCAGTTCAGAACACCTTTATTTAACCAGGGAGGCCAGTTCAGAACACCTTTATTTAACCAGGGAGGCCAGTTCAGAACACCTTTATTTAACCAGGGAGGCCAGTTCAGAACACCTTTATTTAACCAGGGAGGCCAGTTCAGAACAAGTTCTCATTTACAACTGCGACCTGGCCAAGATAAAGCAAAGCAGTGCAACACATTAAACAACACAATTACACACGGAATAAACAAACACACAATCAATAATACAGTAGAACAAAGTATATATATATATATATATATATATATATATATATATATATATATATATATATATATATATATATATATATATATATATATATATACACATATATATATACACATATATATATATATATATATATTGTGTGCCAATGAGGTAAGATAAGGGAGTAAAATAGGCCATAGTGGCGAGGTAATTATGATATAGCGATTAAAGACTGGAGTGAAAGAAGAAGATGAATGTGCAAGTAGAGATACTGTGGAGCAAAATAAAGGAGCAAAATAAATACATACATACAGTGGGGATGAGGTAGATGGATGGGCAATTTACAGATGAGCTATGATATTATAGCTGAATGGAGGATACTGTATATATTATAGCTGAATGGAGGATATATATTATAGCTGAATGGAGGATACTGTATATATTATAGCTGAATGGAGGATACTGTATATGTTATAGCTGAATGGAGGATACTGTATATATTATAGCTGAATGGAGGATACTGTATATATTATAGCTGAATGGAGGATATATATTATAGCTGAATGGAGGATATATATTATAGCTGAATGGAGGATACTGTATATATTATAGCTGAATGGAGGATACTGTATATATTATAGCTGAATGGAGGATACTGTATATATTATAGCTGAATGGAGGATACTGTATATATTATAGCTGAATGGAGGATATATATTATAGCTGAATGGAGGATATATATTATAGCTGAATGGAGGATACTGTATATTATTGATGGAGCTGAATGGAATGGAGGATACTGTATATATTGGATATATATTATAGCTGAATGGAGGATACTGTATATATTATAGCTGAATGGAGCTGAATGGAATGGAGGATACTGTATATATTATAGCTGAATGGAGGATACTGTATATATTATAGCTGAATGGAGGATATATATTATAGCTGAATGGAGGATATATATTATAGCTGAATGGAGGATACTGTATATATTATAGCTAGTATTACAAGAGTGAAATGAAACATTAAAACAGTATAATGTCCTATTAATGGCTGTTTTATTAATGTATTTGCGATGCTTTGAAATATGTCTGAGGTGGTCAGTCAAAGTTGGTGGACACGAGCACTAAGTCCCAAGAAGCACCCTATTCCCTATATAGTGCACTACTTTTGACCAGGGCTCATAGGGAATATCGTGCACTACCTTTGACCAGGGCCCATAGGGAATAGGGTGCACTACTTTTGACCAGGGCCCATAGGGAATAGGGTGCACTACTTTTGACCAGGGCCCATCGGGAATAGGGTGCACTACTTTTGACCAGGGCCCATAGGGAATAGGGTGTCATTTGGGACATTGACAAGGTCAACAGGAAGCTTGTTTTCTTCTTCTGAGCTCATCCACTGATCTGTTGTTGTCCATTTATAAGTCCTCCTTCCTCAATTCATCCACTGATCTGTTGTTGTCCATTTATAAGTCCTCCTTCCTCAATTCATCCACTGATCTGTTGTTGTCCATTTATAAGTCCTCCTTCCTCATTTCATCCACTGATAAATTGTTGTCCATTTATAAGTCCTCCTTCCTCAATTCATCCACTGATAAATTGTTGTCCATTTATTAGTCCTCCTTCCTCAATTCATCCACTGATAAATTGTTGTCCATTTATAAGTCCTCCTTCCTCAATTCATCCACTGATAAATTGTTGTCCATTTATAAGTCCTCCTTCCTCAATTCATCCACTGATAAATTGTTGTCCATTTATAAGTCCTGATAAATTGTTGTCCATTTATTAGTCCTCCTTCCTCCATCCACTGATAAATTGTTGTCCATTTATAAGTCCTCCTTCCTCAATTCATCCACTGATAAATTGTTGTCCATTTATAAGTCCTCCTTCCTCAATTCATCCACTGATAAATTGTTGTCCATTTATAAGTCCTCCTTCCTCAATTCATCCACTGATAAATTGTTGTCCATTTATAAGTCCTCCTTCCTCAATTCATCCACTGATAAATTGTTGTCCATTTATAAGTCCTCCTTCCTCAATTCATCCACTGATAAATTGTTGTCCATTTATTAGTCCTCCTTCCTCAATTCATCCACTGATAAATTGTTGTCCATTTATAAGTCCTCCTTCCTCAATTCATCCACTGATAAATTGTTGTCCATTTATAAGTCCTCCTTCCTCAATTCATCCACTGATAAATTGTTGTCCATTTATAAGTCCTCCTTCCTCAATTCATCCACTGATAAATTGTTGTCCATTTATAAGTCCTCCTTCCTCAATTCATCCACTGATAAATTGTTGTCCATTTATTAGTCCTCCTTCCTCATTTCATTGAAGCCATCAAGTTATTTTCCTTCTGTAATTCATTTTTCATTATTCATCTCTTTGATAAAAGAACAGTTGAAAAAATTATAACTGCTGAGATATTCAGGGCTTTGACACGGCTCATTGTTCCTATGCAGGGTGTTGGAGAATGCACAAAGCTACCAGACTATGCTCACTACAATATTTATGTTTGTCTTAGCAACGGATTATAAAGAATGCTAATGTAATACCCTGGTTCTCCTCTCCCGATCCCACTGGCTGAGAGGACAAACCAGAGACCGAGACGCCTGGGTCACATGCTGACGTGTACCTACAGCAGAGGGTGGTGTTGGACTGTGGAAGAAGAGAGAACCCTTCGTCCACAGTTGGTGCAATGTGTGAGACACCCTCATCACTGATCTGCACTCATTTTACAATTCATTGGAACTTTAATAAAAGTGGAGAGACAGATTATGTTTAATATTACACTTAATTGGGCTTCTTTAAATAACCCTGGAAGGAGTGAGTAGGGCTGTTTGTGTGTGTGTGTGTGTGTGTGTGTGTGTGTGTGTGTGTGTGTGTGTGTGTGTGTGTGTGTGTGTGTGTGTGTGTGTGTGTGTGTGTGTGTGTGTGTGTGTGTGTGTGTGTGTGTGTGTGTGTGTGTGTGTGTGTGTGTGTGTGTGTGTGTGTGTGTGTGTGTGTGTGTGTGTGTGTTCTGTGTGTGTGTGTGTGTGTGTGTGTGTGTGTGTGTGTGTGTGCTTGTGTGCGTGTCTGTGTGTGTGTGCGTGCGTCCGTGTGTGTAAAAGAGATTAAGGAATGGCCACCATTGCATTCTATTTCAGCCTTGATGCTGGCAGAACCATACTTTCATATTATTTAGTTTATCTGTCATTATAGTTTGTACTCTTCATATATTATATAGGCTTCATCAGTTGTTCCCGAACTGTAGTGCCCTGGAAATCGTCATTTTAGACTTCACAAGGTGCAATTTCTAAATGTGGCAGTGCATTATTACTCTTGTCAAGTCAGTCTTTGTCAAGTCAAGTCTTTGTTATTTTATGAAATGTGTAATTTCTTTAATATTATAACACAGTTTATTTGTATGGCTTTTAATCTTTTTGAATGAATGTATCTTATTAACACTGTGTTCTAGCTAGCTATTTGTGTAGGTAGCTATCAAGTAAACACAAAGACACTTTACTTGTTGAGAACACATTTTCAGGCAGACCACAACTTTAACTGGGTCACATGCAGGTGTATAATAAGATAAACAATAATAATAATTAATAATTAATCATATTAATAAATGTTATTTGTATAGACATTTCATACACGGAATACAGCTCAAAGAGGTGCGAGCTGTATTGCCTTCTAACGGTGAAATCATTTGTGTTTGCTGTGGCATGTTATACGTTGTTGTGGTTTTAAAAAGGATCAGATCAATTCTCTCTCTAAATGGACAAAAGCCTGCTGTCTGTCTTCCACATCCAGACATTGACGTCCTCCCTCCCTCCCTCCCTCCCTCCCTCCCTCCCTCCCTCCCTCCCTCCCTCCCTCCCTCCCTCCTCCCTCCCTCCCTCCCTCCCTTCCCTCCCTCCCTCCCTCCCTTCCTTCCTTCCCTCCCCCACTCCCTCCCTCCCTTCCTCCCTCCCTCCCTCCCTCTGTTTGTCAATCTAATTTCTTCCATTACTCTTTTTCATTCCATCTCCCGCAGGCTGGCTTGACTAATATCTCCTGGTTCTCTCCCTCCCACTGGCTGGCTTGACTAATGTCTCCTGGTTCTCTCCCTCCCACTGGCTGGCTTGTCTAATGTCCCCTGGTTCTCTCCCTCCCGCAAGCTGGCTTGTCTAATGTCTCCTGGTTCTCTCCCTCCCACTGGCTGGCTTGTCTAATGTCTCCCGGTTCTCTCCCTCCCACTGGCTGGCTTGTCTAATGTCTCCTGGTTCTCTCCCTCCCACTGGCTGGCTTGTCTAATGTCCCTGGTTCTCTGCCTCCCACTGGCTGACTTGTCTACTGTATCCTGGTTCTCTCCCTCCTCCCACTGGCTGGCTTGTCTAATGTCTCCTGGTTCTCTCTCTCCCTCCCACTGGCTGGCTTGACTAATGTCTCCTGGTTCTCTCCCTCCCACTGGCTGGCTTGTCTAATGTCTCCTGGTTCTCTCTCTCCCACTGGCTGGCTTGTCTAATGTCTCCTGGTTCTCTCTCTCCCTCCCACTTGCTGGCTTGACTAATGTCTCCTGGTTCTCTCCCTCCCACTGGCTGGCTTGTCTAATGTCCCGTGGTTCTCTCCCTCCCACTGGCTGGGATGACTAATGTCTCCTGGTTCTCTCTCTCCCCCACTGGCTGACTTGTCTAATGTCTCCTGGTTCTCTCTCTGCCTCCCACTGGCTGACTTGTCTAATGTCTCCTGGTTCTCTCCCTCCCACTGGCTGGCTTGACTAATGTCCCCTGGTTCTCTCCCTCCCACTGGCTGGCTTGTCTAATGTCTCCTGGTTCTCTCCCTCCCACTGGCTGGCTTGTCTAATGTCCCCTGGTTCTCTCCCTCCCACTGGCTGGCTTGACTAATGTCCCCTGGTTCTCTCCCTCCCACTGGCTGGCATGACTAATGTCTCCTGGTTCTCTCCCTCCCACTGGCTGGCATGACTAATGTCTCCTGGTTCTCTCCTCCCACTGGCTGGCTTGACTAATGTCCCTGGTTCTCTCCCTCCCACTGGCTGGCTTGTCTAATGTCTCCTGGTTCTCTCCCTCCCACTGGCTGGCTTGTCTAATGTCTCCTGGTTCTCTCCCTCCCACTGGCTGGCTTGTCTAATGTCTCCTGGTTCTCTCCCTCCCACTGGCTGGCTTGTCTAATGTCTCCTGGTTCTCTCCCTCCCACTGGCTGGCTTGACTAATGTCTCCTGGTTCTCTCTCTCCCACTGGCTGGCTTGTCTAATGTCTCCTGGTTCTCTCTCTCCCTCCCACTGGCTGGCTTGACTAATGTCCCCTGGTTCTCTACCCCCCACTGGCTGGCTTGGCTAATGTCTCCTGGTTCTCTCTCTCCCTCCCACTGGCTGGCTTGACTAATGTCTCCTGGTTCTCTCCCTCCCACTGGCTGGCTTGACTAATGTCTCCTGGTTCTCTCCCTCCCACTGGCTGGCTTGTCTAATGTCTCCTGGTTCTCTCCCTCCCACTGGCTGGCTTGTCTAATGTCTCCTGGTTCTCTCCCTCCAACTGGCTGGCTTGTCTAATGTCCCCTGGTTCTCTCTCTGCCTCCCACTGGCTGACTTGTCTACTGTATCCTGGTTCTCTCCCTCCCTCCCACTGGCTGGCTTGGCTAATGTCTCCTGGTTCTCTCTCTCCCTCCCACTGGCTGGCTTGACTAATGTCTCCTGGTTTTCTCCCTCCCACTGGCTGGCTTGTCTAATGTCTCCTGGTTCTCTCTCTCCCACTGGCTGGCTTGTCTAATGTCTCCTGGTTCTCTCTCTCCCTCCCACTTGCTGGCTTGACTAATGTCTCCTGGTTCTCTCCCTCCCACTGGCTGGCTTGTCTAATGTCCCGTGGTTCTCTCCCTCCCACTGGCTGGGATGACTAATGTCTCCTGGTTCTCTCTCTGCCTCCCACTGGCTGACTTGTCTAATGTCTCCTGGTTCTCTCTCTGCCTCCCACTGGCTGACTTGTCTAATGTCTCCTGGTTCTCTCCCTCCCACTGGCTGGCTTGACTAATGTCCCCTGGTTCTCTCCCTCCCACTGGCTGGCTTGTCTAATATCTCCTGGTTCTCTCCCTCCCACTGGCTGGCTTGTCTAATGTCCCCTGGTTCTCTCCCTCCCACTGGCTGGCTTGACTAATGTCCCCTGGTTCTCTCCCTCCCACTGGCTGGCTTGTCTAATGTCTCCTGGTTCTCTCCCTCCCACTGGCTGGCTTGTCTAATGTCTCCTGGTTCTCTCCCTCCCACTGGCTGGCTTGTCTAATGTCCCCTGGTTCTCTCTCTGCCTCCCACTGGCTGACTTGTCTACTGTATCCTGGTTCTCTCCCTCCCTCCCACTGGCTGGCTTGGCTAATGTCTCCTGGTTCTCTCTCTCCCTCCCACTGGCTGGCTTGACTAATGTCTCCTGGTTCTCTCCCTCCCACTGGCTGGCTTGTCTAATGTCTCCTGGTTCTCTCTCTCCCACTGGCTGGCTTGTCTAATGTCTCCTGGTTCTCTCTCTCCCTCCCACTTGCTGGCTTGACTAATGTCTCCTGGTTCTCTCCCTCCCACTGGCTGGCTTGTCTAATGTCCCGTGGTTCTCTCCCTCCCACTGGCTGGGATGACTAATGTCTCCTGGTTCTCTCTCTGCCTCCCACTGGCTGACTTGTCTAATGTCTCCTGGTTCTCTCTCTGCCTCCCACTGGCTGACTTGTCTAATGTCTCCTGGTTCTCTCCCTCCCACTGGCTGGCTTGACTAATGTCCCCTGGTTCTCTCCCTCCCACTGGCTGGCTTGTCTAATGTCTCCTGGTTCTCTCCCTCCCACTGGCTGGCTTGTCTAATGTCCCCTGGTTCTCTCCCTCCCACTGGCTGGCTTGACTAATGTCCCCTGGTTCTCTCCCTCCCACTGGCTGGCATGACTAATGTCTCCTGGTTCTCTCCCTCCCACTGGCTGGCATGACTAATGTCTCCTGGTTCTCTCCCTCCCACTGGCTGGCTTGACTAATGTCCCCTGGTTCTGGCTGGCTTGTCTAATGTCTCCTGGTTCCTCCCTCCCACTGGCTGGCTTGTCTAATGTCTCCTGGTTCTCTCGCTCCCACTGGCTGGCTTGTCTAATGTCTCCTGGTTCTCTCCCTCCCACTGGCTGGCTTGTCTAATGTCTCCTGGTTCTCTCCCTCCCACTGGCTGGCTTGTCTAATGTCTCCTGGTTCTCTCCCTCCCACTGGCTGGCTTGACTAATGTCTCCTGGTTCTCTCCCTCCCACTGGCTGGCTTGATAATGTCTCCTGGTTCTCTCCCTCCCACTGGCTGGCTTGTGACTAATGTCTCCTGGTTCTTGGCTGGCCTAATGTCTCCTGGTTCTCTCCTCCCACTGGCTGGCTGGCTTGTCTAATGTCCCCTGGTTCTCTCTCTGCCTCCCACTGGCTGACTTGTCTACTGTATCCTGGTTCTCTCCCTCCCTCCCACTGGCTGGCTTGGCTAATGTCTCCTGGTTCTCTCTCTCCCTCCCACTGGCTGGCTTGACTAATGTCTCCTGGTTCTCTCCCTCCCACTGGCTGGCTTGTCTAATGTCTCCTGGTTCTCTCCCTCCCACTGGCTGGCTTGTATAATGTCTCCTGGTTCTCTCTCTCCCTCCCACTGGGCTTGACTAATGTCTCCTGGTTCTCTCCCTCCCACTGGCTGGCTTGTCTAATGTCCCGTGGTTCTCTCCCTCCCACTGGCTGGGATGACTAATGTCTCCTGGTTCTCTCTCTGCCTCCCACTGGCTGACTTGTCTAATGTCTCCTGGTTCTCTCTCTGCCTCCCACTGGCTGACTTGTCTAATGTCTCCTGGTTCTCTCCCTCCCACTGGCTGGCTTGACTAATGTCCCCTGGTTCTCTCCCTCCCACTGGCTGGCTTGTCTAATGTCTCCTGGTTCTCTCCCTCCCACTGGCTGGCTTGTCTAATGTCCCCTGGTTCTCTCCCTCCCACTGGCTGGCTTGACTAATGTCCCCTGGTTCTCTCCCTCCCACTGGCTGGCATGACTAATGTCTCCTGGTTCTCTCCCTCCCACTGGCTGGCATGACTAATGTCTCCTGGTTCTCTCCCTCCCACTGGCTGGCTTGACTAATGTCCCCTGGTTCTCTCCCTCCCACTGGCTGGCTTGTCTAATGTCTCCTGGTTCTCTCCCTCCCACTGGCTGGCATGTCTAATGTCTCCTGGTTCTCTCCCTCCCACTGGCTGGCATGACTTATGTCTCCTGGTTCTCTCTCTCCCTCCCACTTGCTGGCTTGACTAATGTCTCCTGGTTCTCTCCCTCCCACTTGCTGGCTTGGCTAATGTATCCTGGTTCTCTCCCTCCCTCCCACTTGCTGGCTTGTCTAATGTCTCCTGGTTCTCTCCCTCCAACTGGCTGGCTTGTCTTATGTCCCCTGGTTCTCTCCCTCCCACTGGCTGGCTTGTCTAATGTCTCCTGGTTCTCTGCCTCCCACTGGCTGGCTTGTCTAATGTCTCCTGGTTCTCTCTCTCCCTCCCACTGGCTGGCTTGTCTAATGTCTCCTGGTTCTCTCTCTCCCTCCCACTGGCTGGCTTGTCTAATGTCTCCTGGTTCTCTCTCTCCCTCCCACTGGCTGGCTTGTCTAATGTCTCCTGGTTCTCTCTCTCCCTCCCACTGGCTGGCTTGGATAATGTCTCCTGGTTCTCTCTCTCCCTCCCACTGGCTGGCTTGTCTAATGTCTCCTGGTTCTCTCCCTCCCACTGGCTGGCTTGTCTAATGTCTCCTGGTTCTCTCCCTCCCACTGGCTGGCTTGTCTAATGTCTCCTGGTTCTCTCTCTCCCTCCCACTGGCTGGCTTGTCTAATGTCTCCTGGTTCTCTCCCTCCCTCCCACTGGCTGGCTTGTCTAATGTCTCCTGGTTCTCTCTCTCCCTCCCACTGGCTGGCTTGTCTAATGTCTCCTGGTTCTCTCCCTCCCACTGGCTGGCTTGGCTAATGTCTCCTGGTTCTCTCTCTCCCTCCCACTGGCTGGCTTGTCTAATGTCTCCTGGTTCTCTCTCTCCCTCCCACTGGCTGGCTTGTCTAATGTCTCCTGGTTCTCTCCCTCCCACTGGCTGGCTTGGCTAATGTCTCCTGGTTCTCTCTCTCCCACCCACTGGCTGGCTTGACTAATGTCCCCTGGTTCTCTCTCTGCCTCCCACTGTCTGGCTTGACTAATGTCTCCTGGTTCTCTCCCTCCCACTGGCTGGCTTGTCTTATGTCCCCTGGTTCTCTCCCTCCCACTGGCTGGCTTGTCTAATGTCTCCTGGTTCTCTCTCTCCCTCCCACTGGCTGGCTTGTCTAATGTCTCCTGGTTCTCTCCCTCCCTCCCACTGGCTGGCTTGACTAATGTCCCCTGGTTCTCTCTCTCCCTCCCACTGGCTGGCTTGTCTAATGTCTCCTGGTTCTCTCCCTCCCACTGGCTGGCTTGTCTAATGTCTCCTGGTTCTCTCTCTCCCACTGGCTGGCTTGGCTAATGTCTCCTGGTTCTCTCCCTCCCACTGGCTGGCTTTTCTAATGTCTCCTGGTTCTCTCTCTCCCTCCCACTGGCTGGCTTGTCTAATGTCTCCTGGTTCTCTCCCTCCCACTGGCTGGCTTGGCTAATGTCTCCTGGTTCTCTCTCTCCCTCCCACTGGCTGGCTTGTCTTATGTCTCCTGGTTCTCTCTCTCCATCCCACTGGCTGGCTTGTCTAATGTCTCCTGGTTCTCTCCCTCCCACTGGCTGGCTTGTCTAATGTCTCTTGGTTCTCTCTCTCCCTCCCACTGGCTGGCTTGTCTAATGTCTCCTGGTTCTCTCCCTCCCACTGGCTGGCTTGTCTAATGTCTCCTGGTTCTCTCCCTCCCACTGGCTGGCTTGACTAATGTCTCCTGGTTCTCTCCCTCCCACTGGCTGGCTTGTATAATGTCTCCTGGTTCTCTCCCTCCCACTGGCTGACTTGACTAATGTCCCCTGGTTCTCTCTCTCCCTCCCACTGGCTGGCTTGTCTAATGTCCCCTGGTTCTCTCTCTCCCACTGGCTGGCTTGACTAATGTCCCCTGGTTCTCTCTCTCCCACTGGCTGGCTTGTCTAATGTCTCCTGGTTCTCTCCCTCCCACTGGCTGGCTTGTCTAATGTCTCCTGGTTCTCTCCCTCCCACTGGCTGGCTTGACTAATGTCCCCTGGTTCTCTCCCTCCCACTGGCTGGCTTGTCTAATGTCTCCTGGTTCTCTGCTTCTCCACCCAACCCTACCAACTGACTCCCAGGTGACAATCCCCTCCTCTTAGAGAGTTTTACCCATGCAGCATGCACTGAGACTCTGCTCGGGGAGGCCCTCTGTCCCTGTGTATGTCTCTCTTATGTTGGTCTTTCTAGACAGCACCATTTGAGAGGCTCTTTATTCATGTTTACAGTTTGCTGCAGGGATCCGCTGCAGGGATGAACACGCAGTGAGAAGTGTGAGGCTTTTGAATCCACTGAAAGGATAGTGAGAAATGAATAAATACAACACATTCTGTTTCCTATTCATCAGAATAAACGACTCTCCCGGCAGATGTCTTTAACCTTTCCATGACACTCCGGCAGATGTCTCTAACCGTTTCCATGACACTCCCAGCGGATGTCTCCAACCGTTTCCATGACACTCCCGGCGGATGTCTCTAACCGTTTCCATGACACTCCCAGCGGATGTCTCTAACCGTTTCCATGACACTCCCAGCGGATGTCTCTAACCGTTTCCATGGCACTCCTGGCGGATGTCTCTAACCGTTTCCATGACACTCCCCGGAGGATGTCTCTAACCGTTTCCATGACACTCCCCGGAGGATGTCTCTAACCGTTTCCATGACACTCCTGGAGGATGTCTCTAACCGTTTCCATGACACTCCTGGAGGATGTCTCTAACCGTTTCCATGGCACTCCTGTAGGATGTCTCTAACCCTTTCCATGACACTCCTGGAGGATGTCTCTAACCCTTTCCATGACACTCCTGGAGGATTTCTCTAACCGTTTCCATGACACTCCTGGAGGATGTCTCTAACCGTTTCCATGGCACTCCTGGAGGATGTCTCTAACCCTTTCTATGACACTCCTGGAGGATGTCTCTAACCGTTTCCATGACACTCCCCGGAGGATGTCTCTAACCGTTTCCATGAC
Source organism: Oncorhynchus gorbuscha (assembly GCF_021184085.1). Taxonomy (NCBI): domain Eukaryota; kingdom Metazoa; phylum Chordata; class Actinopteri; order Salmoniformes; family Salmonidae; genus Oncorhynchus; species Oncorhynchus gorbuscha. The sequence goes on along the minus strand of NC_060179.1, from coordinate 6,992,223 downwards.
ACTCCCAGCGGATGTCTCTAACCGTTTCCATGACACTCCCAGCGGATGTCTCCAACACAAGGCTAGGTTTAGTCTGCTGTGAAGCTGTTTAAAAAAAAGAATTGGTACTACTTTCCTTCCTCTTCCATCTCCATCACCATCTCCATCACCATCTCCATCTCCATTACCACCTCCATCTCCATCACCATCTCAATCACCATCTCCATCACCATCTCCATCACCATCTCCATCTCCATTACCACCTCCATCTCCATCACCATCTCAATCACCATCTCCATCACCATCTCCATCTACTTTGTACTTTGTACTTTGTCAAAGCACACTTGCAGCGATTACAGTCTTGAGTCTTCTTGCGTATGACGCTACAAGCTTGGCACACCTGTATTTGGGGAGTTTCTCCCATTCTTCTCTGCAGATTCTCTCAAGATCTGTCAAGTTTGATGGTAATGTAATGTAACCAATCTCTCTCTCTCTTACTCCCCCACCACTACTCTCACTCCCCCCCTCCCCCTCCCCCTCTCTCTCTCTCTCTCTCTCTCTCTCTCTCTCTCTCTCTCTCTCTCTCTCTCTCTCTCTCTCTCCATCTCTTTCCATCTCTCTCCCCTCTCTCTCTCTCTCTCTCTCTCTCTCTCTCTCTCTCTCTCTCTCTCTCTCTCTCTCTCTCTCTCTCTCTCTCTCTCTCTCTCTCTCTCTCTCTCTCTCTCACACACTTCCCACCCATATTGTTTTGGCATTGGCCCTCAGATATGCAAGCTATTTATTTCTTGTTTGAGATTTTATTATTTTGAATTGCAGTTCAAGCTTAATAAATCCTCCTTCTTTGCCCAGTCCCCACCCTCCTCCCCTAAAAAGTGCAGTCTTCTCTTCCTTTTCTCCACACTGAGTGGTGTGGTCTATTTTCTATTTTCAGCAGGTTTGGGTAGGTTACTCTGTTTATTGTCTGTCATGAGAGATGGGACATTTTTCTTGTGTTGAAAATTTGCTCTTCGTGACAGAATGTTCAAATGAGGTGAAATCTCTCTATCTCTCTCTCTCTCTCTCTCTCTCTCTCTCTCTCTCTCTCTCTCTCTCTCTCTCTCTCTCTCTCTCTCTCTCTCTCTCTCTCTCTCTCTCTGAGAATAGAAAACATGGGATGTATCGGAATATTCATGTGAGTATCATTTACCAAAGCCAAACATTTTGACTCTGAGGTCGCTCTGGATAAGAGCGTCTGCTAAATGACTTAAATGTAATGTAATGTAATGAAGAGAAACTGAATATGTTGTCAACACATCTGGAATGAAGGGCGACAGGCAGCCTAACGTTGAGCCAGTAACCAAAATGTCACTAATGTCACTAGTTTGAAGCCAACTAGGTGAAACATGTTTCTGTGCCCTTGAGCAAGGCACTGGATAAGAGCGTCTGCTAAATGACTAAAATGTTATGTAAATGAATACATTTCTAGACTGAAAAATCACATTAGAAAGATGTCTTATCTTTAGTAGAATATAATTTTCCCATACCTTGAAGCACGTCTTGAATATACACATTTTTCCTTGACCGTACACTCTCTGGTTTAACTTGAATCACCCCAAGACATTAGCGGGGGGGAAAACCCATCCTACCATCAGCTTACTCCATTCAGTGTGGTAGTCTGGAGACTGAGGTGTGCTGTTTCAATCCCTAATAAACACCATTAATCGGTGTTTGGTATGACAGGTGAGGCTAAGTGATATGTGGCCCTTCCTGTGCCAACAGACCCTCTGTGGTCTTTGAGGATGACCGGACTAAACATCCACACAGACTGTGGTGTAATGGACCCATTGTATTTGAGTGTGCACAAAATATGTGAGAATGGAGGGGAGAGTCCATCGTTTTAAAATCACCTGAAACTCTTTTTTCCCCCCCTGCTATCTACAGGCATAATCATTATGCCTAATTCTATGGAGAAAGAAATATATATATATATTTTTAATGTTTTTTATATTTTTTATTAATGAATGATGCACATTGAATCTTTAAGAACTCGTTTCCTGACCAGTTTAGTACAACTGCTATACTGGTATATAGTATCACAACCCAAGAAGTAAAGCAATTTTAATATTTTCTAAAGTCTAACAAACATGCCCATAGGCATGCCAGATAAGATAATAAGACAAGCTACTCAACTGTCTGTATGCTACGTCTTGCTTGTTCTATGTTGCTCTGTCTGTATGCTACGTCTTGCTTGTTCTATGTTGCTCTGTCTGTATGCTACGTCTTGCTTGTTCTATATTGCTCTGTCTGTATGCTACGTCTTGCTTGTTCTATATTGCTCTGTCTGTATGCTACGTCTTGCTTGTTCTATGTTGCTCTGTCTGTATGCTACGTCTTGCTTGTTCTATATTGCTCTGTCTGTATGCTTCGTCTTGCTTGTTCTATATTGCTCTGTCTGTATGCTACGTCTTGCTTGTTCTATATTGCTCTGTCTGTATGCTACGTCTTGCTTGTTCTATATTGCTCTGTCTGTATGCTACGTCTTGCTTGTTCTATGTTGCTCTGTCTTTAGGCTACGTCTTGCTTGTTCTATGTTGCTCTGTCTTTAGGCTACGTCTTGCTTGTTCTATGTTGCTCTGTCTGTATGCTACGTCTTGCTTGTTCTATGTTGCTCTGTCTGTATGCTTCGTCTTGCTTGTCCTGTGTTGCTCTGTCTGTATGCTACGTCTTGCTTGTTCTGTGTTGCTCTGTCTGTATGCTACGTCTTGCTTGTTCTATGTTGCTCTGTCTGTATGCTACGTCTTGCTTGTTCTATGTTGCTCTGTCTGTATGCTACGTCTTGCTTGTTCTATGTTGCTCTGTCTGTATGCTACATCTTGCTTGTCCAATGTTGCTCTGTCTGTATGGTATGTGTGCACTATATATGGTAGTGTGTGTCAATTGGGAAACTGACAGGGAGTATTGAGTCTGGAGCTGGCTCAGGGCAGGGAGAGAGCAGGGAACCAGGGACGGTTTGGAATTCACTTATTATGTCTGCAAATAGACTGACCAGGGGACGGTGGATGGGGGGGGGGCAGCGGGTGTTCTCTGGCTTGGATTAGACATGGTGGATGGGGAGGGGGGCAGCGAGTGTTCTCTGGCTTGGATTAGACATGGTGGATGGGGAGGGGCGGGGGGGAGCGGGTGTTCTCTGGCTTGGATTAGACATGGTGGATGGGGGGGGCATGGTGTTCTCTGGCTTGGATTAGACATGGTGGATGGGGAGGGGCGGGGGGGGAGCGGGTGTTCTCTGGCTTGGATTATACATGGTGGATGGGGGGGGAGGCAGCTGGTGTTCTCTGGCTTGGATTGAGATGGTGGATGGGGGGGGGGGTGTTCTCTGGCTTGGATGGATTATTTTCCTGTGATAGCATCCCGATAGCATAATATCCTTCATCCATAAGCTATTTCTGAAAGTACACATAGGTCGTTTGGGAAAGGAGGCTTTGGGGAGTGAAGTTTGTGCCAATCAGCCTGTGCCTCCAATCAACGTGGCTGCTGCCTCTTGCCCACTGGATGTGTCACAAATGGCTCCAGTCTGTTACCTATAGCTCCAGTCTCTAGTGCCCTATCTCCTGACTCCAGTCTGTTACCTATAGCTCCAGTCTATAGTGCCCTATCTCCTGACTCCAGTCTGTTACCTATAGCTCCAGTCTATAGTGCCCTATCTCCTGACTCGTCTGTTACCTATAGCTCCAGTCTCTAGTGCCCTATCTCCTGAATCCAGTCTGTTACCTATAGCTCCAGTCTATAGCGCCCTATCTCCTGACTCCAGTCTGTTACCTATAGCTCCAGTCTCTAGTGCCCTATCTCCTGACTCGTCTGTTACCTATAGCTCCAGTCTCTAGTGCCCTATCTCCTGACTCCAGTCTGTTACCTATAGCTCCAGTCTATAGTGCCCTATCTCCTGACTCGTCTGTTACCTATAGCTCCAGTCTCTAGTGCCCTATCTCCTGACTCCAGTCTGTTACCTATAGCTCCAGTCTATAGTGCCCTATCTCCTGACTCCAGTCTGTTACCTATAGCTCCAGTCTATAGTGCCCTATCTCCTGACTCGTCTGTTACCTATAGCTCCAGTCTCTAGTGCCCTATCTCCTGACTCCAGTCTGTTACCTATAGCTCCAGTCTATAGCGCCCTATCTCCTGACTCCAGTCTGTTACCTATAGCTCCAGTCTCTAGTGCCCTATCTCCTGACTCGTCTGTTACCTATAGCTCCAGTCTATAGCGCCCTATCTCCTGACTCCAGTCTGTTACCTATAGCTCCAGCATCTAGTGCCCTATCTCCTGACTCGTCTGTTACCTATAGCTCCAGTCTATAGTGCCCTATCTCCTGACTCCAGTCTGTTACCTATAGCTCCAGTCTCTAGTGCCCTATCTCCTGACTCCAGTCTGTTACCTATAGCTCCAGTCTCTAGTGCCCTATCTCCTGACTCGTCTGTTACCTATAGCTCCAGTCTATAGTGCCCTATCTCCTGACTCCAGTCTGTTACCTATAGCTCCAGTCTCTAGTGCCCTATCTCCTGACTCCAGTCTGTTACCTATAGCTCCAGTCTATAGTGCCCTATCTCCTGACTCCAGTCTGTTACCTATAGCTCCAGTCTGTTACCTATATCTCCAGTCTGTTACCTATACTCCAGTCTGTAATCTATATCTCCAGTCTGTTACCTATATCTCCAGTCTGTTACCTATACTCCAGTCTGTTATCTATATCTCCAGTCTGTTACCTATAGCTCCAGTGTGTTACCTATACTCCAGTCTGTTACCTATAGCTCCAGTGTGTTACCTATACCTACAGTCTGTTACCTATATCTCCAGTCTGTTACCTATAGTCCAGTCTGTTACCTATACCTCCAGTCTGTTACCTATATCTCCAGTCTGTTACCTATACTCCAGTCTGTTATCTATATCTCCAGTCTGTTACCTATAGCTCCAGTCTGTTACCTATACCTCCAGTCTGTTACCTATATCTCCAGTCTGTAACCTATACCTACAGTCTGTTACCTATATCTCCAGTCTGTTACCTATACTCCAGTCTGTTACCTATACCTCCAGTCTGTTACCTATATCTCCAGTCTGTTACCTATACCTACAGTCTGTTACCTATATCTCCAGTCTGTTACCTATAGCTCCAGTCTGTTACCTATATCTCCAGTCTGTTACCTATAGCTCCAGTCTGTTACCTATATCTCCAGTCTGTTACCTATATCTCCAGTCTGTTACCTATAGCTTCAGTCTGTTACCTAAATCTCCAGTCTGTCACCTATATATCCAGTCTGTTACCTATATTCCAGTCTGTTACCTATAGCTCATGTCTGTTACCTATATCTCCAGTCTATTACCTATATATCCAGTCTGTTACCTATACCTACAGTCTGTTACCTATGCACACATGACTGTAAGTCGCTTTGGATAAAAGCGTCTGCTAAATGGCATATATTATTATTATTATTATTATATCTCCAGTCTGTTACCTATATCTCCAGTCTGTTATGTATATCTCTAGTCTCTACTTCCCTTTCTCCTGACTCCAGTCTGTTACCTATATCTCCACTCTGTTATCTATATCTCTAGTCTCTACTTCCCTTTCTCCTGACTCCAGTCTGTTACCTATACCTCCAGTCTGTTACCTATAGCTCCAGTCTGTTACCTACACCTCCAGTCTGTTACCTATATCTCCAGTCTGTTACCTATATCTCCAGTCTGTTACCTATACCTCCAGTCTGTTACCTATATCTCCAGTCTGTTACCTATATTCCAGTCTGTTACCTATAGCTCATGTCTGTTACCTATATCTCCAGTCTATAGCGCCCTATCTCCTGACTCCAGTCTGTTACCTATAGCTCCAGTCTCTAGTGCCCTATCTCCTGACTCGTCTGTTACCTATAGCTCCAGTCTCTAGTGCCCTATCTCCTGACTCCAGTCTGTTACCTATAGCTCCAGTCTATAGTGCCCTATCTCCTGACTCGTCTGTTACCTATAGCTCCAGTCTCTAGTGCCCTATCTCCTGACTCCAGTCTGTTACCTATAGCTCCAGTCTATAGTGCCCTATCTCCTGACTCCAGTCTGTTACCTATAGCTCCAGTCTATAGTGCCCTATCTCCTGACTCGTCTGTTACCTATAGCTCCAGTCTCTAGTGCCCTATCTCCTGACTCGTCTGTTACCTATAGCTCCAGTCTATAGCGCCCTATCTCCTGACTCCAGTCTGTTACCTATAGCTCCAGTCTCTAGTGCCCTATCTCCTGACTCGTCTGTTACCTATAGCTCCAGTCTATAGCGCCCTATCTCCTGACTCCAGTCTGTTACCTATAGCTCCAGCATCTAGTGCCCTATCTCCTGACTCGTCTGTTACCTATAGCTCCAGTCTATAGTGCCCTATCTCCTGACTCCAGTCTGTTACCTATAGCTCCAGTCTCTAGTGCCCTATCTCCTGACTCCAGTCTGTTACCTATAGCTCCAGTCTCTAGTGCCCTATCTCCTGACTCGTCTGTTACCTATAGCTCCAGTCTATAGTGCCCTATCTCCTGACTCCAGTCTGTTACCTATAGCTCCAGTCTCTAGTGCCCTATCTCCTGACTCCAGTCTGTTACCTATAGCTCCAGTCTATAGTGCCCTATCTCCTGACTCCAGTCTGTTACCTATAGCTCCAGTCTGTTACCTATATCTCCAGTCTGTTACCTATACTCCAGTCTGTAATCTATATCTCCAGTCTGTTACCTATATCTCCAGTCTGTTACCTATACTCCAGTCTGTTATCTATATCTCCAGTCTGTTACCTATAGCTCCAGTGTGTTACCTATACTCCAGTCTGTTACCTATAGCTCCAGTGTGTTACCTATACCTACAGTCTGTTACCTATATCTCCAGTCTGTTACCTATAGTCCAGTCTGTTACCTATACCTCCAGTCTGTTACCTATATCTCCAGTCTGTTACCTATACTCCAGTCTGTTATCTATATCTCCAGTCTGTTACCTATAGCTCCAGTCTGTTACCTATACCTCCAGTCTGTTACCTATATCTCCAGTCTGTAACCTATACCTACAGTCTGTTACCTATATCTCCAGTCTGTTACCTATACTCCAGTCTGTTACCTATACCTCCAGTCTGTTACCTATATCTCCAGTCTGTTACCTATACCTACAGTCTGTTACCTATATCTCCAGTCTGTTACCTATAGCTCCAGTCTGTTACCTATATCTCCAGTCTGTTACCTATAGCTCCAGTCTGTTACCTATATCTCCAGTCTGTTACCTATATCTCCAGTCTGTTACCTATAGCTTCAGTCTGTTACCTAAATCTCCAGTCTGTCACCTATATATCCAGTCTGTTACCTATATTCCAGTCTGTTACCTATAGCTCATGTCTGTTACCTATATCTCCAGTCTGTATACCTATCTGTTACCTATACTCCAGTCTGTTACCTAGTCTGTTACCTATGCACACATGACTGTAGTCTGTTGCTAAATGGCATATATTATTATTATTATTATTATCTCCAGTCTGTTACCTATATCTCCAGTCTGTTATGTATATCTCTAGTCTCTACTTCCCTTTCTCCTGACTCCAGTCTGTTACCTATATCTCCACTCTGTTATCTATATCTCTAGTCTCTACTTCCCTTTCTCCTGACTCCAGTCTGTTACCTATACCTCCAGTCTGTTACCTATAGCTCCAGTCTGTTACCTACACCTCCAGTCTGTTACCTATATCTCCAGTCTGTTACCTATATCTCCAGTCTGTTACCTATACCTCCAGTCTGTTACCTATATCTCCAGTCTGTTACCTATATTCCAGTCTGTTACCTATAGCTCATGTCTGTTACCTATATCTCCAGTCTGTTACCTATATCTCCAGTCTGTTACCTATAGCTCCAGTCTGTTACCTATATCTCCAGTCTGTTACCTATATCTCCAGTCTGTTACCTATATCTCCAGTCTGTTACCTATACCTCCAGTCTGTTACCTATATCTCCAGTCTGTTACCTATATTCCAGTCTGTTACCTATAGCTCATGTCTGTTACCTATATCTCCAGTCTGTTACCTATATCTCCAGTCTGTTACCTATAGCTCCAGTCTGTTACCTATATCTCCAGTCTGTTACCTATAGCTCATGTCTGTTACCTATATCTCCAGTCTATTACCTATATATCCAGTCTGTTACCTATACCTACAGTCTGTTACCTATGCACACATGACTGTAAGTCCATAAAAGTCTGTGGCATATATTATTATTATTATTATTATATCTCCAGTCTGTTACCTATATCTCCAGTCTGTTATGTATATCTCTAGTCTCTACTTCCCTTTCTCCTGACTCCAGTCTGTTACCTATATCTCCACTCTGTTATCTATATCTCTAGTCTCTACTTCCCTTTCTCCTGACTCCAGTCTGTTACCTATACCTCCAGTCTGTTACCTATAGCTCCAGTCTGTTACCTACACCTCCAGTCTGTTACCTATATCTCCAGTCTGTTACCTATATCTCCAGTCTGTTACCTATACCTCCAGTCTGTTACCTATATCTCCAGTCTGTTACCTATATTCCAGTCTGTTACCTATAGCTCATGTCTGTTACCTATATCTCCAGTCTGTTACCTATATCTCCAGTCTGTTACCTATAGCTCCAGTCTGTTACCTATATCTCCAGTCTGTTACCTATAGCTCCAGTCTGTTACCTATATCTCCAGTCTGTTACCTATATCTCCAGTCTGTTACCTATAGCTTCAGTCTGTTACCTAAATCTCCAGTCTGTCACCTATATCTCCAGTCTGTTACCTATATCTCCAGTCTGTTACCTATATCTCCAGTCTGTTACCTATACTCCAGTCTGTTACCTATATCTCCAGTCTGTTACCTATATCTCCAGTCTGTTATGTATATCTCTAGTCTCTACTTCCCTTTCTCCTGACTCCAGTCTGTTACCTATATCTCCACTCTGTTATCTATATCGCTAGCCTCTACTTCCCTTTCTCCTGACTCCAGTCTGTTACCTATAGCTCCAGTCTGTTGTCTATATCCCACTCTGTTATCTATATCTCTAGTCTCTACTTCCATTTCTCCTGACTCCAGTCTCTTACCTATACCTCCAGTCTGTTACCTATAGCTCCAGTCTGTTACCTATAGCTCCAGTCTGTTACCTACACCTCCAGTCTGTTACCTATATCTCCAGTCTGGTACCTATATCTCCAGTCTGTTACCTATACCTCCAGTCTGTTACCTATATCTCCAGTCTGTTACCTATATTCCAGTCTGTTACCTATAGCTCATGTCTGTTACCTATATCTCCAGTCTGTTACCTATATCTCCAGTCTGTTACCTATATTCCAGTCTGTTACCTATAGCTCATGTCTGTTACCTAGTCTGTTACCTATATCTCCAGTCTGTTACCTATAGCTCCAGTCTGTTACTGTTACCTATAGCTCCAGTCTGTTACCTATATCTCCAGTCTGTTACCTATATCTCCAGTCTGTTACCTATATCTCCAGTCTGTTACCTATATCTCCAGTCTGTTATGTATATCTCAAGTCTCTACTTCCCTTTCTCCTGACTCCAGTCTGTTACCTATATCTCCACTCTGTTATCTATATCTCTAGTCTCTACTTCCCTTTCTCCTGACTCCAGTCTGTTACCTATACCTCCAGTCTGTTACCTATAGCTCCAGTCTGTTACCTATAGCTCCAGTCTGTTACCTACACCTCCAGTCTGTTACCTATATCTCCAGTCTGTTACCTATATCTCCAGTCTGTTACCTATACCTCCAGTCTGTTACCTATATCTCCAGTCTGTTACCTATATTCCAGTCTGTTACCTATAGCTCATGTCTGTTACCTATATCTCCAGTCTGTTACCTATATCTCCAGTCTGTTACCTATATTCCAGTCTGTTACCTATAGCTCATGTCTGTTACCTATATCTCCAGTCTGTTACCTATATCTCCAGTCTGTTACCTATAGCTCCAGTCTGTTACCTATATCTCCAGTCTGTTACCTATAGCTCCAGTCTTTTACCTATATCTCCAGTCTGTTACCTATATCTCCAGTCTGTTACCTATAGCTTCAGTCTGTTACCTAAATCTCCAGTCTGTCACCTATATCTCCAGTCTGTTACCTATATCTCCAGTCTGTTACCTATACCTCCAGTCTGTTACCTATACTCCAGTCTGTTACCTATATCTCCAGTCTGTTACCTATATCTCCAGTCTGTTACCTATATCTCCAGTCTGTTACCTATATCTCCAGTCTGTTACCTATATTCCAGTCTGTTACCTATAGCTCATGTCTGTTACCTATATCTCCAGTCTGTTACCTATATCTCCAGTCTGTTACCTATATTCCAGTCTGTTACCTATAGCTCATGTCTGTTTCCTATATCTCCAGTCTGTTACCTATATCTCCAGTCTGTTACCTATATCTCCAGTCTGTTACCTATATCTCCAGTCTGTTACCTATAGCTCCAGTCTTTTACCTATATCTCCAGTCTGTTACCTATATCTCCAGTCTGTTACCTATAGCTTCAGTCTGTTACCTAAATCTCCAGTCTGTCACCTATATCTCCAGTCTGTTACCTATATCTCCAGTCTGTTACCTATACCTACAGTCTGTTACCTATGCACACATGACTGTAAGTCGCTTTGGATAAAAGCGTCTGCTAAATGGCATATATTATTATTATTATTATTATATCTCCAGTCTGTTACCTATATCTCCAGTCTGTTATGTATATCTCTAGTCTCTACTTCCCTTTCTCCTGACTCCAGTCTGTTACCTATATCTCCACTCTGTTATCTATATCTCTAGTCTCTACTTCCCTTTCTCCTGACTCCAGTCTGTTACCTATACCTCCAGTCTGTTACCTATAGCTCCAGTCTGTTACCTACACCTCCAGTCTGTTACCTATATCTCCAGTCTGTTACCTATATCTCCAGTCTGTTACCTATACCTCCAGTCTGTTACCTATATCTCCAGTCTGTTACCTATATTCCAGTCTGTTACCTATAGCTCATGTCTGTTACCTATATCTCCAGTCTGTTACCTATATCTCCAGTCTGTTACCTATAGCTCCAGTCTGTTACCTATATCTCCAGTCTGTTACCTATAGCTCCAGTCTGTTACCTATATCTCCAGTCTGTTACCTATATCTCCAGTCTGTTACCTATAGCTTCAGTCTGTTACCTAAATCTCCAGTCTGTCACCTATATCTCCAGTCTATTACCTATATCTCCAGTCTGTTACCTATATCTCCAGTCTGTTACCTATACTCCAGTCTGTTACCTATATCTCCAGTCTGTTACCTATATCTCCAGTCTGTTATGTATATCTCTAGTCTCTACTTCCCTTTCTCCTGACTCCAGTCTGTTACCTATATCTCCACTCTGTTATCTATATCGCTAGCCTCTACTTCCCTTTCTCCTGACTCCAGTCTGTTACCTATAGCTCCAGTCTGTTGTCTATATCCCACTCTGTTATCTATATCTCTAGTCTCTACTTCCATTTCTCCTGACTCCAGTCTCTTACCTATACCTCCAGTCTGTTACCTATAGCTCCAGTCTGTTACCTATAGCTCCAGTCTGTTACCTACACCTCCAGTCTGTTACCTATATCTCCAGTCTGGTACCTATATCTCCAGTCTGTTACCTATACCTCCAGTCTGTTACCTATATCTCCAGTCTGTTACCTATATTCCAGTCTGTTACCTATAGCTCATGTCTGTTACCTATATCTCCAGTCTGTTACCTATATCTCCAGTCTGTTACCTATATTCCAGTCTGTTACCTATAGCTCATGTCTGTTACCTATATCTCCAGTCTGTTACCTATATCTCCAGTCTGTTACCTATAGCTCCAGTCTGTTACCTATATCTCCAGTCTGTTACCTATAGCTCCAGTCTGTTACCTATATCTCCAGTCTGTTACCTATATCTCCAGTCTGTTACCTATATCTCCAGTCTGTTACCTATATCTCCAGTCTGTTATGTATATCTCAAGTCTCTACTTCCCTTTCTCCTGACTCCAGTCTGTTACCTATATCTCCACTCTGTTATCTATATCTCTAGTCTCTACTTCCCTTTCTCCTGACTCCAGTCTGTTACCTATACCTCCAGTCTGTTACCTATAGCTCCAGTCTGTTACCTATAGCTCCAGTCTGTTACCTACACCTCCAGTCTGTTACCTATATCTCCAGTCTGTTACCTATATCTCCAGTCTGTTACCTATACCTCCAGTCTGTTACCTATATCTCCAGTCTGTTACCTATATTCCAGTCTGTTACCTATAGCTCATGTCTGTTACCTATATCTCCAGTCTGTTACCTATATCTCCAGTCTGTTACCTATATTCCAGTCTGTTACCTATAGCTCATGTCTGTTACCTATATCTCCAGTCTGTTACCTATATCTCCAGTCTGTTACCTATAGCTCCAGTCTGTTACCTATATCTCCAGTCTGTTACCTATAGCTCCAGTCTTTTACCTATATCTCCAGTCTGTTACCTATATCTCCAGTCTGTTACCTATAGCTTCAGTCTGTTACCTAAATCTCCAGTCTGTCACCTATATCTCCAGTCTGTTACCTATATCTCCAGTCTGTTACCTATACCTCCAGTCTGTTACCTATACTCCAGTCTGTTACCTATATCTCCAGTCTGTTACCTATATCTCCAGTCTGTTACCTATATCTCCAGTCTGTTATGTATATCTCTAGTCTCTACTTCCCTTTCTCCTGACTCCAGTCTGTTACCTATATCTCCACTCTGTTATCTATATCGCTAGCCTCTACTTCCCTTTCTCCTGACTCCAGTCTGTTACCTATAGCTCTAGTCTGTTGTCTATATCCCACTCTGTTATCTATATCTTTAGTCTCTACTTCCCTTTCTCCTGACTCCAGTCTGTTACCTATACCTCCAGTCTGTTACCTATAGCTCCAGTCTGTTACCTATAGCTCCAGTCTGTTACCTACACCTCCAGTCTGTTACCTATATCTCCAGTCTGTTACCTATATCTCCAGTCTGTTACCTATACCTCCAGTCTGTTACCTATATCTCCAGTCTGTTACCTATAGCTCCAGTCTGTTACCTATAGCTCCAGTCTGTTACCTACACCTCCAGTCTGTTACCTATATCTCCAGTCTGTTACCTATAGCTCCAGTCTGTTACCTATAGCTCCAGTCTGTTACCTACACCTCCAGTCTGTTACCTATATCTCCAGTCTGTTACCTATATCTCCAGTCTGTTACCTATACCTCCAGTCTGTTACCTATATCTCCAGTCTGTTACCTATAGCTCCAGTCTGTTACCTATATCTCCAGTCTGTTACCTATAGCTCCAGTCTGTTACCTATATCTCCAGTCTGTTACCTATAGCTCCAGTCTGTTACCTACACCTCCAGTCTGTTACCTATATCTCCAGTCTGTTACCTATATCTCCAGTCTGTTACCTATACCTCCAGTCTGTTACCTATATCTCCAGTCTGTTACCTATATTCCAGTCTGTTACCTATAGCTCATGTCTGTTACCTATATCTCCAGTCTGTTACCTATATCTCCAGTCTGTTACCTATATTCCAGTCTGTTACCTATAGCTCATGTCTGTTACCTATATCTCCAGTCTGTTACCTATATCTCCAGTCTGTTACCTATAGCTCCAGTCTGTTACCTATATCTCCAGTCTGTTACCTATAGCTCCAGTCTTTTACCTATATCTCCAGTCTGTTACCTATATCTCCAGTCTGTTACCTATAGCTTCAGTCTGTTACCTAAATCTCCAGTCTGTCACCTATATCTCCAGTCTGTTACCTATATCTCAGTCTGTTACCTATACCTCCAGTCTGTTACCTATACTCCAGTCTGTTACCTATATCTCCAGTCTGTTACCTATATCTCCAGTCTGTTACCTATATCTCCAGTCTGTTATGTATATCTCTAGTCTCTACTTCCCTTTCTCCTGACTCCAGTCTGTTACCTATATCTCCACTCTGTTATCTATATCGCTAGCCTCTACTTCCCTTTCTCCTGACTCCAGTCTGTTACCTATAGCTCTAGTCTGTTGTCTATATCCCACTCTGTTATCTATATCTTTAGTCTCTACTTCCCTTTCTCCTGACTCCAGTCTGTTACCTATACCTCCAGTCTGTTACCTATAGCTCCAGTCTGTTACCTATAGCTCCAGTCTGTTACCTACACCTCCAGTCTGTTACCTATATCTCCAGTCTGTTACCTATATCTCCAGTCTGTTACCTATACCTCCAGTCTGTTACCTATATCTCCAGTCTGTTACCTATAGCTCCAGTCTGTTACCTATAGCTCCAGTCTGTTACCTACACCTCCAGTCTGTTACCTAGTCTGTTACCTATAGCTCCAGTCTGTTACCTATAGCTCCAGTCTGTTACCTACCTCCAGTCTGTTACCTATATCTCCAGTCTGTTACCTAGTCTGTTACCTATACTCCAGTCTGTTACCTATATCTCCAGTCTGTTACCTATATCTCCAGTCTGTTACCTATATCTCCAGTCTGTTACCTATATCTCCAGTCTGTTACCTATATCTCCAGTCTGTTACCTATAGCTCCAGTCTGTTACCTATATCTCCAGTCTGTTACCTATATCTCCAGTCTGTTACCTATATCTCCAGTCTGTTACCTATATCTCCAGTCTGTTACCTATATCTCCAGTCTGTTACCTATATATCTCCAGTCTGTTACCTATATTCCAGTCTGTTACCTATAGCTCATGTCTGTTACCTATATCTCCAGTCTGTTACCTATATCTCCAGTCTGTTACCTATATTCCAGTCTGTTACCTATAGCTCATGTCTGTTACCTATATCTCCAGTCTGTTACCTATATCTCCAGTCTGTTACCTATAGCTCCAGTCTGTTACCTATATCTCCAGTCTGTTACCTATAGCTCCAGTCTTTTACCTATATCTCCAGTCTGTTACCTATATCTCCAGTCTGTTACCTATAGCTTCAGTCTGTTACCTAAATCTCCAGTCTGTCACCTATATCTCCAGTCTGTTACCTATATCTCCAGTCTGTTACCTATACCTCCAGTCTGTTACCTATACTCCAGTCTGTTACCTATATCTCCAGTCTGTTACCTATATCTCCAGTCTGTTACCTATATCTCCAGTCTGTTATGTATATCTCTAGTCTCTACTTCCCTTTCTCCTGACTCCAGTCTGTTACCTATATCTCCACTCTGTTATCTATATCGCTAGCCTCTACTTCCCTTTCTCCTGACTCCAGTCTGTTACCTATAGCTCTAGTCTGTTGTCTATATCCCACTCTGTTATCTATATCTTTAGTCTCTACTTCCCTTTCTCCTGACTCCAGTCTGTTACCTATACCTCCAGTCTGTTACCTATAGCTCCAGTCTGTTACCTATAGCTCCAGTCTGTTACCTACACCTCCAGTCTGTTACCTATATCTCCAGTCTGTTACCTATATCTCCAGTCTGTTACCTATACCTCCAGTCTGTTACCTATATCTCCAGTCTGTTACCTATAGCTCCAGTCTGTTACCTATAGCTCCAGTCTGTTACCTACACCTCCAGTCTGTTACCTATATCTCCAGTCTGTTACCTATAGCTCCAGTCTGTTACCTATAGCTCCAGTCTGTTACCTACACCTCCAGTCTGTTACCTATATCTCCAGTCTGTTACCTATATCTCCAGTCTGTTACCTATACCTCCAGTCTGTTACCTATATCTCCAGTCTGTTACCTATAGCTCCAGTCTGTTACCTATATCTCCAGTCTGTTACCTATAGCTCCAGTCTGTTACCTATATCTCCAGTCTGTTACCTATAGCTCCAATCTGTTACCTATATCTCCAGTCTGTTACCTATATCTCCAGTCTGTTACCTATAGCTTCAGTCTGTTACCTAAATCTCCAGTCTGTCACCTATATCTCCAGTCTGTTACCTATATCTCCAGTCTGTTACCTATATCTCCAGTCTGTTACCTATACTCCAGTCTGTTACCTATATCTCCAGTCTGTTACCTATATCTCCAGTCTGTTACCTATATCTCCAGTCTGTTATGTACATCTCTTGTCTCTACTACCCTTTCTCCTGACTCCAGTCTGTTACCTATATCTCCACTCTGTTATCTATATCGCTAGCCTCTACTTCCCTTTCTCCTGACTCCAGTCTGTTACCTATAGCTCCAGTCTGTTGTCTATATCCCACTCTGTTATCTATATCTCTAGTCTCTACTTCCCTTTCTCCTGACTCCAGTCTGTTACCTATACCTACAGTCTGTTACCTATAGCTCCAGTCTGTTACCTATAGCTCCAGTCTGTTACCTACACCTCCAGTCTGTTACCTATATCTCCAGTCTGTTACCTATAGCTCCAGTCTGTTACCTATATCTCCAGTCTGTTACCTATAGCTCCAGTCTGTTACCTATATCTCCAGTCTGTTACCTATATCTCCAGTCTGTTACCTATAGCTCCAGTCTGTTACCTATACCTCCAGTCTGTTACCTATACCTCCAGTCTGTTACCTATACTCCAGTCTGTTACCTATATCTCCAGTCTGTTACCTATACTCCAGTCTGTTACCTATACTCCAGTCTGTTACCTATAGCTCCAGTCTGTTACCTATACTCCAGTCTGTTACCTATATCTCCAGTCTGTTACCTATATCTCCAGTCTTTTACCTATATCTCCAGTCTGTTACCTATACCTCCAGTCTGTTACCTATATCTCTAGTCTGTTACCTATAGCTCCAGTCTGTTACCTATAGCTCCAGTCTGTTACCTATATCTCCAGTCTGTTACCTATACCTACAGTCTGTTACCTATATCTCCAGTCTGTTACCTATACCTCCAGTCTGTTACCTATATCTCTAGTCTGTTACCTATAGCTCCAGTCTGTTATCTATATCTCCAGTCTGTTACCTATATCTCTAGTCTGTTACCTATACCTCCAGTCTGTTATCTATATCTCCAGTCTGTTACCTATATCTCCAGTCTGTTACCTATATCTCCAGTCTGTTACCTATATCTCCAGTCTGTTACCTATACCTCCAGTCTGTTACCTATATCTCTAGTCTGTTACCTATTACTCCAGTCTCTATTACCCTGAGTGAAGGAAAAACAGAGAAATGCCATTGTGAGGAGAGGGAGGGAGGATACAGCCTAGCTGTGCTTTTGACATATAGTTGATATTAAAAGTTAATTGTTCTGGCTATTTCATCTTCCCGGCTGCGTGCAGGTTTGCCTTTAGCCCGCATGTCATTACAGCCCCTGTCACATGGAATCTTCCTGCACCTATCAGGAGGATCTCACCTTTGACACTGGGAGATAATAGGAAAACTGAAAAGACACAACAAACTTAAAGATTTCCACCTGAATAAGCTCTGTGACCCTGAAAGTCTGAAAAACAAGCCAGGCTGACATTAAAGATGTAACAACAGGCAGGCTATTTCAAGGCACAGTTGTTGTCCTCCTGTGTCCTATAGTAGTCTACTACTGACTACACATAACCCTATAGTAGTCTACTACTGACTACACATAACCCTATAGTAGTCTACTACTGACTACACATAACCCTATAGTAGTCTACTACTGACTACACATAACCCTATAGTAGTCTACTACTGACTACACATAACCCTATAGTAGTCTACTACTGACTACACATAACTCTAACCCATTGCTCCACCCCTCCTTCGTCTCGATGAGGGTTAACTGTGTATACTAACAGTGCTTATTCCATGAAAAGAAACCTCCAACATGCTTCTTCTCAGTGAACTTTCCTTCTTGATTAGTTAAGGACTCTTTCCATTAGGCGCGTGGGTCGATGTTTGATTTCCAGACCTGCACAGTAAGTGAGGCCATGGGTACTTTTGTTTTCTAATATCCACTGACTCCGTGTGTTACAGGGTTAGAAAACCTACAGTATATCATCACGTTCAGAGCCTTGGGGAAAATATTCAGACCCCTTGACCCCTTGATGTTTGATCGGGTTCAAGCCTGGGCTCTGGCTGGGCCACTCAAGGACATTCAGAGACTTTTCCCGAAGCCACTCCTGCATTGTCTTGGCTGTGTACTTAGGGTTGTTGTGCTGTTGGAAGGTGAACCTTTGCCCCAGTTTGAGATCCTGAGCACTTTTAATCTTTCATCTTTGATAAACATCCCCACAGCATGATGCTGCCACCACCATGCTTCACCGTAGGGATGGTGCCAGGTTTCCTCCAGACGTGACGCTTGGCTTTCAGGCCATAGAGTTCAATCTTCGTTTCATCAGACCAGATTATTTTTTATCTATTATCTATAATTATTATCTATTATTATCTATCTTTAGGTGCCCTTTTGGAAAATCCAAGTGTGCTGTCATGTACTGAGGAGTGGCTTCCGTCTGGCCACTCTACCATAAAGGCCTGATTGGTGGAGAGCTGCAGAGATGGTTGTCCTTCTGGAAGTTTCTCCTATCTCCTCAGAGGAACTCTAGAGTTCTTGGTCACCTCCTTGACCAAGGCCATTCTCTCCCGATTGCTCAGTTTGGCCGGGCGGCCAGCTCTAGGATGAGTCTTGGTGGTTCCAAACTACTCCCATTTAAGAATGATGGAGGTCACTGTGTTCTTGGGGACCTTCAATGCTGTAGATATTTTGGGGTACCCTGCCACGACACAATCCTGTCTTGCAGATCTACTGACAATTCCTTCGTCCTCATGGTTTGGTTTTTGCTCTGACATGCTCTGTCAACTGTGGGACCTCATATAGACAGGTGTGGGCCTTTCAGTGGTGGAAAAAGTACCCAAATTGTCATACTTGAGTAAAGGTAAAAATCCCTTAAATAGAAAATGACTCAAGTAAAATTTAAAGTCACCCATCAAACTACTGCTTGAGTAAAAGTCTAAAAGTATTTGGTTTTAAATATACTTAATTATCAAAAATAAATATAATTGCTAAGCTATACTTAAGTATAAAAAGTAAAAGTATAAATTATTTCAAAGTCCTTATATTAAGCAAACCAGACTGCAACATTTTCTTGTTTTTTTATTTACGGATAGCCAGGGGCTCCAACACTCGGACATCATTTACAGATAGCCAGGGGCACGCTCCAACACTCAGACATCATTTACAGATAGCCAGGGGCACACTCCAACACTCAGACATCATTTACAGATAGCCAGGGGCACACTCCAACACTCAGACATCATTTACAGATAGCCAGGGGCACACTCCAACACTCAGACATCATTTACAGATAGCCAGGGGCATGCTCCAACACTGAGACATCATTTACAGATAGCCAGGGGCATGCTCCAACAATCAGACATCATTTACAGATAGCCAGGGGCATGCTCCAACACTCAGACATCATTTACAGATAGCCAGGGGCATGCTCCAACACTCAGACATCATTTACAGATAGCCAGGGGCACGCTCCAACACTCAGACATCATTTACAGATAGCCAGGGGCATGCTCCAACACTCAGACATCATTTACAGATAGCCAGGGGCACGCTCCAACACTCAGACATCATTTACAGATAGCCAGAGGCACACTCCAACACTCAGACATCATTTACAGATAGCCAGGGGCACACTCCAACACTCAGACATCATTTACAGATAGCCAGGGGCTCCAACAGTCAGACATCATTACAAACGAATCATGTGGTTAGTGAGTCCAACAGATAAGAGGCCCTAGGGACGACCAGGGATGTTCTTTTGATAATTGCATGAATTAGACACTTTTATTGTCCTGCTAATCATTCAAAATGTAGTGAATACATTTGCGTGTATAAATGTATAATTTTCATTAGGACTGTAGTGAAGTAAAGGTTATCAAACATATAAATAGTAAAGTACAGATAAAAACCACTTAAGTAGTACTTTCAGGTAGTTTACTTAAGTACTTTACACCACTTGTGCCTTTCCAAATCATGTCCAATCAATTGAATTTACCCCAGGTGGATCAACCAATCAAGTTGTAGAAACATCTCAAGGGCGATCATTAGAAACAGGATGCACCTGAGATCAATTTCGAGTCTCATAGCAAAGGGTCTGAAACTTATGTACATAAGCTTTTTCAAAAAATACATTTACAAAAATAAAGAGTAAACTGTTTTCGCTTTCTCATTATAGGGTATTGATTGCTGATGATTTTCTTGTATTTAATTAGTTTTTGAATACGGCTGTAATGTTACACAATGTGGTAGAAGTAAAGGGTCTGAATACTTTCCAAAGGGGCTGTACATGTAATGAGGCCTCTCCATCATGACTGAGATCCCGCGTGGATGATTTGGTAAGAGCATGGCACTTGCAATGCTTGGGTTGTGGGTTTGATTCCCTTGGGAGACCAGTAAAAATCTGTGCACTTACTACTGCTTGTAACTCTGGGTAAGAGTGTGTGCTAAATGTAGAAGGGATGCAATTAAATAATCAATAATATTTTCAAAGAGCACACCGTTTATCTTATTGACGAGAGACTTTCTCATGCAATATGTGTGATGATCTCCTTTTAGTGGCTGGGGTAGGCCATGGCTGAGTTGATAGGTAACGGTGGAGAAGCATCAGCTATACTATTATATAGTATAGCTGTGCGTTATACCTGTACGTCACATAGAATCCTGGACTGGAACTAGATGTTGCTTTCAACTGACAAAAGAATGTTTGGAGAGAGTCTAGTTTCAGTTCACACCAGCTCACAACATGTCTAGTAATCCCTAGACATATCTGTGATGACTTTAGAGGTATATAAATACAGAACATTTCAGAGTAGGCTACTGGAGTAACCTTTCTTTTTATTCTGAAAAACTCCCCAGTCCTTAACGATGACAAGCATACCAATAACATGATGCAGCTACTATGCTTGAAAATATGGAGAGTGGTTACTCAGTAATGTGTTGTATTGGATTAGCCCCAAAGATAACATTTTGTATTCATTTTTTGCACTATTACATTAGTGCCTTGGTGTAAACAGGATGCATGTTTTGGAATATGTTTATTCCGTACAGACTTCCTTATTTTTACTCTGTCAATAAGGTTAGTATTGTGGCAGAGCTAAAATGTTGTTGATCCATCCTCAGTTTTCTCCGATCGCAGCCATTAAACTCTGTATGTGTTTCAAAGTCACCATTGGTACCATGGTGAAATCCCTGAGTGGTTTCATTCCTCTCTGGCAACTGAGTTAGGAAGGATGCAAGTAGGTCACATGGGGGGGGGGACAGGCGTTGTGCCGTGAGGTGTTGCTTTATTTGTGTTTTTAAACCAGGTTTGCTGTTCACTCGCTCTATATAAGATGGGAGTTCCATGTACTCATGGCTCTGTATAATACTGTATGTTTCCTTGAATTTGTTCTGGACCAGTGGGCTGTGAACAAAAACCTGGTGGCATTTCTGGTGGGGTGAGTGTCAGTGCTGTGTGTTAATTGACTATGCAAACATTTTGGAATTTCCAACACATTAATATTCATTTTAAAAACAAGAAGTGACGCATGCCAGTCTCTCTAATATCAGCCCTTGGATTACAATGAAGTGCTGCTCTGTTCTGGGTCAGTTGCAGCTTAACTAAGTGTTTCTTTGCTGCACTTGACCATATGACTGGACAATAATCAAGCTAGATAGAACTAGAGGACTTGCTTTGTGGAGTGTGGTGTCAAAGAAGCAGAGTATCTGCTCCTGAGTGGTGTAGCGGTCTAAGGCACTGCATCTCAGTGCTAGAGGTGTCACTACCCTACAGACACCATGTTTCAAATCCTGGCTGTATCACAACCGGCCGGGATTGGGAGTCCCATAGGGCGACACACCATTGGTCCAGTGTTGTCCGAATTTCGCTGGGGTAGGCAGTCATTGTAACTCACTTAAAGAAATTAAATGTATAACGGACTCTCCCCCTTCTTTACAACAATGAATTTATATGTTTTGACCATGACAGTTTCCAATCTAATTTAACACCAAGTAATTTAGTCTCCAAAACCTGTTCAACAGCTACACCATTCATTACTAGATTCAGCTAAGGTCTAGAACTTAGAGAATGATTTGTACCAAGTACCAACGCTCTTAATTTTAGAGAGGTTCAAGAACAGTTTACTGCTGGCCACCCATTCCAAAATGGACAGCAACTCTTTGTTAAGGGTTTTAGTGACTTCATTAGCTGTGGTTGCTGATGTGTATATGGTTGAATCATCAGCATACATGGACACACATGCTTTGTTTAGTGCCTGTGGCAGGTCATTGGTAAAAAATAGAAAAGAGTAAAGGGCCTAGAGAGTTGCCCTGCGGTACACCACACTTGACATGTTTGTCATTAGAGAATCTTCCATTGAAGAAAACCCTTTGAGTTCTATTAGGTAGCTAGCTCTCAGTCCACGATATGGCAGAGGTTGAACAGCCACAACACATAGGTTTTCTCAACAACAGGTTATGGTCAATAATATTAAAGTGTGTACAGATTGAATTCCAGACTGCTTTTTTGACCTTGATAAATTACCCCATTAAAAGATTGCCTTTTAAATATTCACATTCAGTGCGCTCTCATTCCTCTAAAGATATTTTATCCACAAGGAAAGTTGCATGGTTAGATTCTTTACATTGATGGGCAAAAAAGTGTCATGGCCAGTCCTTTTATAATGTGCTCTGAAAGGGATTGTACTTGTATGAAGACGAAGGACGAGACAAAAAAGAGCAGGAGAGAAATAAAGAAAGACAGAAAGAAAGAGGTCGACTGAACGCTGATCCTGGATAATCAATTTGGGAATTTTCAATGGGCCGTTACTGTCACACTCCCATCCACTGTTCAGAGCACAGCAGACACATTAATGCAACCACCCATCATCATGTCCCACCCCCCCAAAAAACTTTCATTCTTACCCCACAGCCCATCCCCCAGAAACAGGAGGGGACTCACCATAGAAAGAACAGGCTGATTACACAGATGGCATGGTCAATTATCAGAACCAGATGAATCCCCCAGTTAAATGTGACATCTTAAACCTGCACTGGGTCCCATTCAGCTGCCTACACATAGTCCCATATGTCAAGGAGACACTCACAGGCTGCAATTTACACCTGGCAGAGAGGCAAACCACCTCCACACACACATGAAAACACACACACACACACACACACACACGCACGCACGCACGCACGCACGCACGCACGCACGCACGCACGCGCGCACGCACACGCACACGCACACGCACACACGCGCACTAGCACGCACACGCACACACACGCACACGCACGCACACACACACACGCACACACACACACACGCACACACACACACATGCACACGCACAGCGCACCTCCTACTAATAGACATGTTTTTGTTTTGACACGTCTAGCCAGCATCCAGGCAATGCCATCCTAGTGTGTTTAAATGCCAAGCTTGATATCACCTTGTCATCCGTTACCACTGTATACTGTTTCAAATTTATTTTTATTTTTTTCCTCTCTTGTCTGAGGTGAGACATATATGCCCGTTGTGGTACAGTTCTACTAGAACTAGTAGTCTATTGTTTAGAAGAGTCTGAGAGCCAAATCAGATGTGTGCTAATGAGGGTTGTTTAGGATGCAATGCAATGTTTACTGATAAAGAGTGGGAAAAAAAATACAATTGAAAAATTGAAGGTTGGAAGGTTAAATATTTAGATATTCAGTTCTCATTATGCACTTTAGAGAAATTATATAATATATATATAATTAAATACACTTGTGCCATGTCAGATAGAAAGTTGAAATGTATTACATAATGAGTTTTCATCTTTTCATACTTTAGAGAAATTATATAATATATATATAATTAAATACACTTGTGCCATGTCAGATACAAAGTTGAAATGTATTACATAATGAGTTTTCATCTTTTCATACTTTAGAGAAATTCTACCAGAGATAAAGGACTGCTGATTTACACAACTCAAACACCGGTTCACCAGTATGAAGGAAAACGTAAACCGCTTTTCATTTTTTGGAGCCCAGATGTCCAGATGACTTCCTATAGCCTATAGTTCATCTCTTTCCGTAACGTGTTGAGGCAATTAAGGAAAATAAGAGGCTCAATGACCTTTTTACTGCAGTGGGCTAATTCAGGGGATCACACAGAGTGTTTCTTGGTAGTCTTAAACAGTTCTACCTTGAGTGGGCTAATTCAGGGGATCACACAGAGTGTTTATTGGTAGTCTTAAACAATTCTACCTTGAGTGGGCTAATTCAGGGGATCACACAGAGTGTTTCTTGGTAGTCTTAAACAATTCTACCTTGAGTGGGCTAATTCAGGGGATCACACAGAGTGTTTCTTGGCAGTCTTAAACTATTCTACCTTGAGTGGGCTAATTCAGGGGGTCACACAGAGTGTTTCTTGGTAAACAATTCTACCTTGAAATGTTTATGGGTTTAAAAATAAAGATTACACTTGTGCCATGTCAGATAGAAAGTTTAAATGTATTACATTATGAGTTTTCATCCCATTATTCGACTTTACATACATCCGTTTAACATAGAGTTACGAAATGATGGACAATGTTAATAACATTCCACCCGGGAGACCACTAGAGGGCGCTGTGGTCGTTTTTACTGCAGGACAAGGTCGTACACATGTTGCAGTACTGCTGTTTTCGAAACACCGCTCCGTTCCGACCAGTATCCTGGATGTTTCCACGGCAATCAGGCATTTTCTACCCATCCCTTCACCTGTCGTTTCTTTCAGAGAGATAGTTTGTAAGCTTTCCGGTAAGCCACTGCTGATGTCACCACCATTCAATGGCTTTAGCTGGATGTCTATTTTTAACGGTGTACTCCTACCAACACCTGCTCCTCATATCATACTTCACCTCCACGTCTGACAATAGAGAGTCTTCTTCTTATTGCTTACTTACTTGAGAGGGTAACATGTGCAATCTAATTTCCTGCTGTTAACGTGTAGCCGTGTGCTTGAGGCTCTGACGAAGCTTCCAAGCATGAACAACACGGAATCAAGTGACCCACAGAAAAGTGGAAACCTCAGGTGTTGTAGAGTCTCGTTCTCTCTCTCTCTCTCTCTCTCTCTCTCTCTCTCTCTCTCTCTCTCTCTCTCTCTCTCTCTCTCTCTCTCTCTCTCTCTCTCTCTCTCTCTCTCTCTCTCTCTCTCTCTCTCTCTCTCTCTCTCTCTCTCTCTCTCTCTCTCTCTCTCTCTCTCTCTCTCTCTCTCTCTCTCTCTCTCTCTCTCTCTCTCTATCTCGCCCTCTCTCTCTCTCCCTCTCTCTCTCTCTCCCTCTCTCTCTCTCTCTCTCTCTCTCTCTCTCTCTCTCTCTCTCTCTCTCTCTCTCCCTCTCTCTCTCTCTCTCTCTCTCTCTCTCTCTCTCTCTCTCTCTCTCTCTCTCTCTCTCTCTCTCTCTCTCTCTCTCTCTCTCTCTCTTTCAAATTCTCTGTGGATCTGTGAAATCTGAGGGAAATATGTGTCTCTAATATGGTCATACGTTTGGCAGGTTAGGAAGTGCAGCTCAGTTTCCACCTCATTTTTTTGGTCAGTGTGCACATAGCCTGTCTTCTCTTGAGAGCCATGTCTGCCTATGCCGACCTTTCTCAATAGCAAGGCTATGCTCACTGAGTCTGTACATAGTCAAAGCTTTCCTTAAGTTTGGGTCAGTCACAGTGGTCAGGTATTCTGCCACCTCTCTGTTCAGGGCCAAATAGCATTGTAGTTTAATCTGTTTTTTTGTTATTTCTTTCCAATGTGTCAAGTAATTATCTTTTTGTTTTCTCATGATTTGCTTGGGTCTAATAGTGCTGCTGTCCTGGGGGGTCTGTTTGTGTTTGTGAACAGAGCCCCAGGACCAGCTTGCTTAGGGGACTCTTCTCCAGGTTCATCTCTCTGTAGGTGATGGCTTTGTTATGGAAGGTTTGGGAATCTCTTCCTTTTCGGTGGTTGTAGAATTTAACGTTTATTTTCTGGATTTTGATCATTTTCTGGTATCGGCCGCATTGTTTGGTGTTTTACGTTGTACACGGAGGATATTATTTGCAGAATTCTGCAAGGTGTGTCTCAATTTGGTGTTTGTCCCTTTTTCTATGAATATTTGGTTGGTGAGCGGACCCCAGACCTCACAACCCTAAAGGGAATTGGTTTAGCCAGATCCTAATTGGTACGTTGATATGAACTCTACCTGAATAGATACTGAAGGGGTCTATACCCACCCAAAGTGACGTCTCTATTGTAATGAGGTTTCATGAAGGTCTATAGTCATTTATTTATTCAGAGTTGTGTTCAATGCAACGGATCATGGAGGCAAAAAATATTGTCATTGGCATAGCGTGGGGGGCCCAATGGCGATTTGCATGTAATGTTGGAGAGAAAAAAGGACCGAGTAATGTTTTACTTACAGTTGTCAAAGACTGGGGTTTGAACCAACAATTCCAGCAGACTAGTGTTAATTTATCCATAAATAATAAAACAATGTTCCGCCTATTTTAACTGTTCCCGATTACTGAAACAGATGAATTTCTATTTTTTTTATTTAACTAGGCAAGTCAGTTCAGAACAAATTCTTATTTTCAAAGACGGCCTAGGAACAGTGGGTTAACTGCTTTGTTCAGGGGCAGAACGACAGATTTTTATCTTGTCAGCTCGGGGATTTGAACTTGCAACCTTTCAGTTACTAGTCCAATGCTCTAACCGTTAGGCTACCTGACGTCCAAAATGAACTCCCGGGTGGCGCAGAGGCCTAAAGGCACTGCATCTCAGTGTGGGATGCGTCACTACAGCCCCTGGTTCAAATCCAGGCTGTATCACAGCCGGCTGTGATTGGGAGTCCTATAGGGCAGCGCACAATTGGTCCAGCGTCGTCCGGGGTAGGCCATCATTGTAAATAAGAATTTCTTCTTAACTGACTTGCCTAGTTAAATAAAGGTAGAAAAAATGGAGCTGTACCTTGCAATGATACATTTCCAAATGACTTCTTAGTCTGTCTCTGCATGTTAACGTGTCTGATCACCCATTCACTCCAAGGTAAAACAGATTTTCAACCTGAAACAATTGGATAGATTTTAAATCTATTCAAAAAGCCATGTCATTCTCTGTGTCTGTTGCACAGTTAATAAACATTTCAATATGATTTAATTTATTTTAGAAATGGTTAAGAAAATTGTATAACATTTGCATAATTGTGCTTAAATCACACATTCAGTAGTTTTACATGAGTTAATATATTTTTTTTCTGGCGACAGATAGCCTACAGAATGGATGGTGGGCCTAGGTAGGCGTATGGGTGTATGTGTGAGTCATTTATTCATAGGCTCCAGCAGCCAGGGTCCTGATTGGCTTGTTTTGACTGGGTGTTTCTGTGAGTCATTTACTCATAGGCTCCAGCAGCCAGGCTCCTGATTGGCTTGTTTTGACTGGGTGTTTCTGTGAGTCATTTATTCATAGGCTCCAGCAGCCAGGCTCCTGATTGGCCTCAGTTGATATCACTGTTAAGTAATTCTGATTTTTTTTAAATTATTTTTTAAATCAGTCAAAAGGAGGATGAAATTGGATAAATAAATAAATTATACACGAGTCCTATTCTCGATCTTTAGAAAAAGAAATCCCCTTTTGTGAAGCTCTCGCGTAAAGGCACTAATCAAGCCATCAAGTTACATGTTCGCTAGTCTTTCAACAGTAATAGTAGCTTATGTATCTGCGATCTAATGTAAAAGCTGTGATAAGAAACTTACTGCATATTATCAGTAATTGCTTCAGTGTTCTCAACCTTTATCTGATAGAATACACTAAACAAAAGCCAAGTGTGCCTAGTTGGGAGCTCAAAAAAGTACACAAATTATTTAGCCGCCACAAAATATGTACACACCTCACACACCTTTCTTCAGAGAGCTGTAAAATACTTCTCACCATCGGCAGCCGTCTTTATTTTATTCAGAAGTCATGGACTTACTTCCTTCCACTACTTCCAAAGCCTTTATTTGTAACATGGTTCATTAAATGCTTCCTACTGCAGTCACCTCTGGAGCCTTTGAACAGTCCTTTCTGGGAGTCAGCGGATAATGTCACTGTCAGGTGTGTAGAGGGGGTTAATCGGTGGGTCCTAACCTGCTGGCAGGAGAGAGAGTGAAAGTTAATGTAAAAACAAAAAGTTTAATTTCCATGTTTAAATGAGCTGCCATTTGGGAACAGGATCTTTACAGGTGACTGGTAGAGACAGGATCATTACAGGTGACTGGTAGAGACAGGATCATTACAGGTGACTGGTAGAGACAGGATCATTACAGGTGACTGGTAGAGACAGGATCATTACAGGTGACTGGTAGAGACAGGATCATTACAGGTGACTGGTAGAGACAGGATCATTACAGGTGACTGGTAGAGACAGGATCATTACAGGTGACTGGTAGAGACAGGATCATTACAGGTGACTGGTAGAGACAGGATCATTACAGGTGACTGGTAGAGACAGGATCATTACAGGTGACTGGTAGAGACAGGATCATTACAGGTGACTGGTAGAGACAGGATCATTACAGGTGACTTGTAGAGACAGGATCATTACAGGTGACTGGTAGAGACAGGATCATTACAGGTGACTTGTAGAGACAGGATCATTACAGGTGACTTGTAGAGACAGGATCATTACAGGTGACTGGTAGAGACAGGATCATTACAGGTGACTTGTAGAGACAGGATCATTACAGGTGACTGGTAGAGACAGGATCATTACAGGTGACTTGTAGAGACAGGATCATTACAGGTGACTGGTAGAGACAGGATCATTACAGGTGACTGGTAGAGACAGGATCATTACAGGTGACTGGTAGAGACAGGATCATTACAGGTGACTGGTAGAGACAGGATCATTACAGGTGACTGGTAGAGACAGGATCATTACAGGTGACTGGTAGAGACAGGATCATTACAGGTGACTGGTAGAGACAGGATCATTACAGGTGACTGGTAGAGACAGGATCTTTACAGGTGACTGGTAGAGACAGGATCATTACAGGTGACTGGTAGAGACAGGATCATTACAGGTGACTGGTAGAGACAGAATCATTACAGGTGACTGGTAGAGACAGGATCATTACAGGTGACTGGTAGAGACAGGATCATTACAGGTGACTTGTAGAGACAGGATCATTACAGGTGACTGGAGACAGGATAGAGGTGACTGGTAGAGACAGGATCATTACAGGTGACTGGTAGAGACAGGATCATTACAGGTGACTTGTAGAGACAGGATCATTACAGGTGACTTGTAGAGACAGGATCATTACAGGTGACTGGTAAGAACAAGAGAAATGGTGATTTATATATAGAATATACCATTGAGTGGTTCGTATTACCAGGATATTTCCTATTTATATTCGACAGAGTAGTTCTACATCCACTATCTGAAACGTCTCTAATTTTCAGGTCTTATGAAGTTCCATTACCCAGGTGTCCCTTTGGTCATGTCTAGGATGTAGTAGACAACTTGAGGAGACAAAATGGTTTATGTATCATTAACAATGATCTATATAACATCAAGTTATATGTTCAAGAGTAAACACCTTTGACTTGTGTGTCTTGGGAAAAATGAAGTTTGTGTAATAAATATTTTGATTCACTTTGACACACAGCGGCTTCACTGTTGATCATCTTTATCGTCCTGATATTACGTCTCTCTTCCTGTGTATTTATCAAGCTGCATGGGGCCAATAAACTGGACAATTCTTCAATGTTTCCAGGAAGTCTTCACATCATAAAATAAATCTCAATGTCGTCCATCAGCTGGACGGGCAGATTGTTTTGGGAGGGTGGAAGAGCGTACGATGGACGGGCAGATTGTTTTGGGAGGGTGGAAGAGCGTACGATGGACGGGCAGATTGTTTTGGGAGGGTGGAAGAGCGTACGATGGATGGGCAGATTGTTTTGGGAGGGTGGAAGAGCGTACGATGGACGGGCAGATTGTTTTGGGAGGGAGGAAGAGTGTACGATGGATGGGCAGATTGTTTTGGGAGGGAGGAAGAGCGTACGACGGGGATCTAGACGGCAGTGGTAGCAAGTCATCTTTAAAAATAAAAAAAATCTGATTATTTGGTCACATACACCAGGTAGGTGCAGTGAAATATGTTGTTTTACAGGGTCAGCCATAGTAGTACGGAGCCCCTGGAGCAAATTAAGGTTACCCGAAGTGCCTTGCTCAAAGCCACATCGACAGATCTTGTCAGGTCAGGTATTCGAACCAACGACCTTTCGGTTTACCGGCTCTAACTGCTAGGCTATCTGCTGCCCTTATATGCTGTTGTTCTAGACGGATGGAAGGATGGACTGACGGACGACCTGTCGACATTACCATAAAGGCCTATATCTCAACATACAGTATATCAACCATTGTTGATCTACTCGGGGTATGATTAGTACACTTGTACTATCCATCATTGTATTCATTACAACTGTATAACATTACAACTGTGTAACATTTTCTCTATTGCCATCTCCTTACATTTCATATGACACAATTTCATACATTCCCTTTAGCTCCTTTGCCAGACGACTGCTTCACTATAAAATGCGGATTTTTTAACATTTTCTTTTTGTTGGTTAAGTCGCTCTTGCAGAAGGATACCATTGTATCCTGCTATGTAGTGTAGTGTGGTATAGTATAGCTGGCCTTAACAGACATACAGTATATTCAACATTTTAAAACAAAATGGAATCATCTCCACATTTTGAGGCAGCAAGAATGACAAAACAAAGGCCAAAGGATTATAATTAAAGGACATTTTTGTGTAGGGGTTGGTACATTGTTTGTAAGGGAAAACTCCAGAAGCCTTTTTAAACCTCAAATACACTATAAGTTTCAAATCTCCTGCAATGCAGGAAAGTTCTCCTGCAACATTGTGATCAAATGATGCTCCTGCATCTGTATGGACTGACAGTCGATAGGGGAGATAAAGACAATACTGGTCTTTAGGTTTATACTCCGCAGCCATCCAGCCCGCGCTATAGACCTCCCAATCATGTCATCCAGCCAGAGGCCATCGACACACACACACACACACACACACACACACACACACACACACACACACACACACACACACACACACACACACACACACACACACACACACACACACACACACACACACACACACACACACACACACACACACACACACACACACACACACACACACACACACACACACACACACACACACACACACACACACACACACACACACACACACACACACCTCGTCTCCTTCTCCAAGCCCAGAGGACATCGATCGGAAGGCAGCGTTGGGTCCGGGGAATAAGATCCCCAGATAAAGCTAGCTGCTGAAGAGCAGGAGGGAGATTGACGCTGACCTCTCGCTCGTTGCCAATTCAACGGACAATAACAACAAACGTGCAAACGTTAAGCCCAGATTTGTGATTTTGGGGAGTAGATACGGGACGCGACATGATGGGTTTTTGGATGTTGAAATTCTGATGTATAGTTGTGTTAGTAGGATCATATAATGGTTGGGTACAGTATTATGACGGGAGTCAAACATTCAGTTTAACTTTCTAAAAGTATCAGCATGATACTGTATCATGTACCTAGCATAGAGATGTACTAGAGAGATCAGCTCCTATCTTTAGGCCAAGTCCGCCCTCTATCCAACTCTATGGTACCGACAGCTACTGGCACCGCTCATAAATCCAAGATAAAATAAAATCACAGCCATGAGAACCCATTTGTCAATTGAAAGGATAATAGGAAGCGACAGGACCAGCTTTGTCCTGCTGGTGCAGGTGGAGAAAGATGTGCTTCTTGTCCCAATGTAGTCTGCCTCTCAAATGCACTGTGCAAAACACATCATTTCGCTCAGATGTGGCAGAGAGTTATTCACGGCCCCGAGACGCAGGTGGATTCAGTGTGATGGATTTGACAAGCTACCAAAGCGTTAAGGAAGTGTGCCGAGAAAAATTGAACGCTATATAATTCTGTCTCTCTGCCTCTACCTCTCTCTCTTTCTCTCCCTCTTTCTCTCTCTTTCTCTCTCTCTTTTTCTCTCCCTCTTTCTCTCTCTCTCTCTCTCTCTCTCTCTCTCTCTCTTTCCCTCTTTCTCTCTCTGTCTTTATTAAAGGAAAAGGGCTTCTTTCTCTTTCTTAAAAATGTTCAGACATTCAGCTTTGATGAACAGCACATTCAGTTGAACTCACACTATCTAAAAGTATCAGCATGTTACTATCTCATGTACTTTGGAAGGATACACCTCCCTATAACTCTAGAACCCCCTCTAGGACATTGGAAGACTACACCTCCCTATAACTCTAGAACCCCCTCTAGGACATTGGAAGACTACACCTCCCTATAACTCTAGAACCCCCTCTAGGACATTGGAAGACTACACCTCCCTATAACTCTAGAACCCCCTCTAGGACATTGGAAGACTACACCTCCCTATAACTCTAGAACCCCCTCTAGGACATGCAAGGCTACACCTCCCTATAACTCTAGAACCCCCTCTAGGACATTGGAAGACTACACCTCCCTATAACTCTAGAACCCCCTCTAGGACATGCCAGGCTACACCTCCCTATAACTCTAGAACCCCCTCTAGGACATGCAAGGCTACATCTCCCTATCACCCTAGAACCCCCTCTATGACATGCAAGGCTTCCACCTCCCTATAACTCTAGAACCCCCTCTAGGACATGCAAGGCTACACCTCCCTATAACTCTAGAACCCCCTCTAGGACATTGGAAGACCTCACCTCCCTATAACTCTAGAACCCCCTCTAGGACATGCAAGGCTACACCTCCCTATAACTCTAGAACCCCCTCTAGGACATTGGAAGACTACACCTCCCTATAACTCTAGAACCCCCTCTAGGACATGCCAGGCTACACCTCCCTATAACTCTAGAACCCCCTCTAGGACATGCAAGGCTACATCTCCCTATCACTCTAGAACCCCCTCTATGACATGCAAGGCTTCCACCTCCCTATAACTCTAGAACCCCCTCTAGGACATGCAAGGCTACACCTCCCTATAACTCTAGAACCCCCTCTAGGACATTGGAAGACCTCACCTCCCTATAACTCTAGAACCCCCTCTAGGACATTGGAAGACTACACCTCCCTATAACTCTAGAACCCCCTCTAGGACATTGGAAGACCTCACCTCCCTATAACTCTAGAACCCCTCCCCACCTCTAGGACATGCAAGGAACCCCCTACACCTCCCTATAACTCTAGAACCCCCTCTAGGACATAAGGACATAACTGGAACCCCCTCTAGACCTCACCTCCCTATAACTCTAGAACCCCCTCTAGGATATGAACCCCCTCTAAGGAAGACTACACCTCCCTATAACTCTAGAACCCCCTCTAGGACATTGGAAGACTACACCTCCCTATAACTCTAGAACCCCCTCATAGGACACCTGCCAGGCTACACCTCCCTATAACTCTAGAACCCCCTCTAGGACATTGGAAGACCTCACCTCCCTATAACTCTAGAACCCCCTCTAGGATATGCAAGGCTACACCTCCCTATAACTCTAGAACCCCCTCTATGATATGCAAGGCTACACCTCCCTATAACTCTAGAACCCCCTCTAGGACATTGGAAGACTACACCTCCCTATAACTCTAGAACCCCCTCTAGGAAATGCAAGGCTACACCTCCCTATAACTCTAGAACCCCCTCTAGGATATGCAAGGCTACACCTCCCTATAACTCCCTATAACACCAGGTACTCGGCAGAAAAACAGTTTTCATTTAACCTTCCAGGCAGGCCTCCATTCCTACCATCCCTCAAGGGCCTGAGTATGGTAGTGCCGTTTGTTTTGTTTCATCGGCATTAGGGTGTGTGTGTGCGTGCGTGCGTGCGTGTGTGTGTGCGTGTGTGCGTATGTGTGCGTGTGTGTGTGGACATAGTGAGTGTTTGACCCCGCTGATGGGCTGGACAAACAGATACAGTCGAAATTGGAATGAATAATATAGATTAATGTGGCAGATTATGGCTTCAATAAAATATCAAGAGTACAGTACACCATCAGGTCAGTCCATTCCTTAGAGCTTTCCTCCCACAGGACAGAGAGAAAAATGAGGGGTCACTGCACCCACTAAAGCAGTTTAGAGCTGAGAATACCCTTCAACTGTAAAATAAATCCTCCACTGACATAATCTATACATAAAGATATACACTGAGTATACCAAACACTAGGAACACCTTGTGAGTGGAGTGTCCCTTTAAGATCCCCATGGCAACGCACGTGTTTTTGTTGTTGTTGTTGTTGTGTTGTTGTAACTTTCCAAATATAAAATGGCTTTTGTTTGGGATATTTTCCCTTTATCTACAATAATTAGAATTTGCCACATCTACTTATCTGTGTCTGTGATTGTCTTTAGTCTGAAGACACAATCACCAGCATTCTTTAAAAACATAGTCTATGTGCAACCCATATCAGAGAGCTGGACTATCTATACCTTACCAATACTAGACTGTAATGTATTATATTGTGTGTTTGTGTGCTGTACACCTATACTGTCCATTAGTGAGTGAACGAGTGCAATACTGTATATTGTATGCCCAGCCTGGTTTCAGTTGAGTGCTGTTGATATTAATCAAATGTAGTTTAATTACCAGCCTCAAGTCTGTTTGAGAAAGATGAATTAGATTGGAGAAGCAAAACAACTGGACTCCCAGAATAGTGAGTCTTTGCACCCCA
Organism: Oncorhynchus gorbuscha; assembly: GCF_021184085.1. Classification (NCBI taxonomy): domain Eukaryota; kingdom Metazoa; phylum Chordata; class Actinopteri; order Salmoniformes; family Salmonidae; genus Oncorhynchus; species Oncorhynchus gorbuscha. The sequence goes on along the minus strand of NC_060179.1, from coordinate 6,957,601 downwards.
GTATCTCTTTTCACACATTCAACTTCTGCACATCTATCACATCCAGTGTTTAATTGCTAAATTATTTCACCACTATGGCCTATTTATTGCCTTAATCTTACTCCATTTGCACACACTGTATATAGATTTTTCAATTGTGTTATTGACTGTACGTTTGTTTATTACATGTGCAACTCTGTGTTGTTGTTTGTGTCGCACTGCTTTGCTTTACCTTGGCCAAGTCGCAGTTGAAAATAAGAACATGTTCTCAACTGGCCTACCTGGTTAAATAAAGGTGATCTGGTCTACCAGGTTAAATAAAGGTGATCTGGTCTACCTGGTTAAATAAAGGTGATCTGGTCTACCTGGTTAAATAAATGTGATCTGGTCTACCTGTTTAAATAAAGGTGATCTGGTCTACCTGGTTAAAAAAAGGTGATCTAGCCAACCTGTTTAAATAAAGGTGATCTGGTCTACCTGGTTAAATAAAGGTGATCTGGTCTACCTGTTTAAATAAAGGTGATCTGGCCTACCTGGTTAAATAAAGGTGATCTGGCCTACCAGTTTAAATAAAGGTGATCTGGCCTACCTGGTTAAATAAAGGTGATCTGGTCTACCTGGTTAAATAAAGGTGATCTGGTCTATCTGGTTAAATAAAGGTGATCTGGTCTACCTGGTTAAATAAAGGTGATCTGGTCTACCTGATTAAATAAAGGTGATCTGGTTCTTCTGTCTTCAGCTGTTTTACCTGACCTTAAAACACTCCTCTGGTCCAAGTCATCTCCCACTCTCCGCCATTACGCTACACGTGGACAGGCTGTCTTCGTTGTTGTTTGCCATTGATCAGCTGGTAAAGAAAGCCCTGGCCTGGTTTAATTTTGGTGACCTGTATAGGCCAGGGCATCAGGATTTAAGGGCTAATGGACAGCACCAGGCTCGGGGATAAAACCTGAAATCTATACTTTCAAGGAAGGAAGCCAGAGATATTGTATGACGCTAGGCATTGTGTCTTCGTAAACTGACATGGATTGTCACCTTTCTCTGCAATCACACATTTTCCATGGCCAATTACGGTTAAGATATCCGGATTAAGAGGAAACGTTAAGAGGCGCTTGGAAAGAAAAGCTGAAAACATTTTCATTTTGACTATTTCAATCATGGATGGAAGGGCCATGGACTGAATGCACTGCATGGATCCATTCTCCCATTCAACATTCATCATTTTCCCTTCCCTTCTCTGCTGTGAACTGCTTCAGCGTTTTGTCCTGTTGTGTTGCTCTGTAATCCTGTCTCCCCCATTACTGTCTTCATATCAAGTGCAGGAACAGATAATGGTCATGGTGATAACAGTGTGGCCTAAAGGCCTCCCTCTGGGGAAATATCCCTGATGGCTGTGGAATGTAATATCAGTGAGGTATCTGGACGCACACACACACACACACACACACACACACACACACACACACACACACACACACACACACACACACACACACACACACACACACACACACACACACACACACACACACACACACACACACACACACACACACACACTAACCCCCCTCTTCCTACATGACCCTCCCTCATCTTACACCTCCCTCTCTCATTCTAACCTACCTCATCCTATCCTTCCTAACCTCCCTCATCTGACCCTACCCTGTCTCATCCTACCCTGTCTCATCCTACCCTGTCTCATCCTACCCTTCCTCATCCTACCCTACCATGTTTCATCCTACCCTCCCTCATCCTACCCTCCCTCATCCACCCTACCCTCCCTCATCCTACACCACCCTCCCTCATCCTACACTACCCTCCCTCATCCTACCCTCCCTCATCCTACACTACCCTCCCTCATCCTACACCACCCTCCATCATCATACACTACCCTCCCTCATCCTACACTACCCTCCCTCATCCTACCTTTCCCTCATCCTACACCTCCCTCATCCTACCCTACCCTCCCTCATCCCATCCTCCCTCATCCTACCCTACCCACCCTCATCCTACCCTACCCTTCCTCATCTTACACTGCCCTCCCTCATCCTACACCTCCCTCCCTCCCTCATCCTACCCTACCTCATCCTACTCTCCCTCATCCTACACTACCCTCCCTCATCCTACCCTCACTCATCCTACACCACCCTCCCTCATCCTTCCCTCCCTCATCCTTCCCTCCCTCATCCTGCCCTCCCCCATCCTACACTACCCTCCCTCATCCTACACTACACTACCCTCCCTCATCCTACACTACACTACCCTCCCTCATCCTACACTACACTACACTCCCTCATCCTGCCCTCCCTCATCATTCCCTCCCTCATCCTACCCTCACTCATCCTACACCACCCTCCCTCATCCTACACTACCCTCCCTCATCCTGCCCTCCCTCATCCTGCCCTCCCCCATCCTACACTACCCTCCCTCATCCTACACTACCCTCCCTCATCCTACACTACACTACCCTCCCCCATCCTACACTACACTACCCTTCCTCATCCTGCCCTCCCTCATCCTACACTACCCTCCCTCATCCTACACTACCCTCCCTCATCCTACACTACCCTCCCTCATCCTACACTACCCTCCCCCATCCTACACTACACTACCCTCCCCCATCCTACACTACACTACCCTCCCTCATCCTACACTACCCTCCCTCATCCTACACTACCCTCCCTCATCCTACACTACCCTCCCCCATCCTACACTACCCTCCCCCATCCTACACTACCCTCCCCCATTCTACACTACACTACCCTCCCTCATCCTACACTACACTACCCTCCCTCATCCTACACTACACTACCCTCACTCAATCTACATTCCTCCCCCATCCTACACTACACTACCCTCCCCCATCCTACACTACACTACCCTCCCCCATCCTATACTACACTACCCTCTCTCATCCTACACTACACTACCCTCCCTCAATCTACATTCCTCCCCCATCCTACACTACACTACCCTCCCTCATCCTGCCCTCCCTCATCCTGCCCTCCCTCATCCTACACTACACTACCCTCCCTCATCCTGCCCTCCCTCATCCTACACTACACTACCCTCCCTCATCCTGCCCTCCCCCATCCTACACTACACTACCCTCCCTCATCCTGCACTACCCTCCCCCATCCTACACTACACTACCCTCCCTCATCCTGCACTACCCTCCCCCATCCTACACTACCCTCCCTCATCCTACACTACCCTCCCTCATCCTACACTACCCTCCCCCATCCTACACTACCCTCCCCCATCCTACACTACCCTCCCCCATCCTACACTACCCTCCCTCATCCTACACTACCCTCCCCCATCCTACACTACCCTCCCTCATCCTACACTACACTACCCTCCCCCATCCTACACTACACTACCCTCCCTCATCCTACACTACACTACCCTCCCTCAATCTACATTCCTCCCCCATCCTACACTACACTACCCTCCCCCATCCTACACTACACTACCCTCCCTCATCCTACACTACACTACCCTCCCTCATCCTACACTACACTACCCTCCCTCATCCTACACTACACTACCCTCCCTCATCCTACACTACCCTCCTTCATCCTACACCAGTCTCCCTCATCCTACACTACCCTCCCCCATCCTACACTACACTACCCTCCCTCATCCTACACTACACTACCCTCCCTCAATCTACATTCCTCCCCCATACTACACTACACTACCCTCCCTCATCCTGCCCTCCCTCATCCTGCCCTCCCTCATCCTACACTACACTACCCTCCCTTAATCTACATTCCTCCCCCATCCTACACTACCCTCCCTCATCCTACACTACACTACCCTCCCTCATCCTACACTACACTACCCTCCCTCATCCTACACTCCTCTCATCCAATATCCTAGCTATGTAATGAACATAATAAAAGGGAGGGAAGGAGGGAGAAATACATGCATCTTTAATCAGCATTTAAGAAACAAATAAAAGCTGCCCATCAAGAACATTCCAATTAACTTATTTAATGTGTGTCATTTGGTATTGTAAACCACGGTGCCGTTGATATCTCTCCCAGAAGAGAGATGTCTTTCCCTCTGTTTGGCTCCATTATGCTCCTCAGCAAAACTATAAACACACATTAGTGAGGATATAATAATATTCATTAGTACTGCTGCTTTAAATAATGCATTTGTCCAATCACAGGCCAGGTTTGGCACACAGACACACAGACACACAGACACACATACAGTGGGGCAAAAAAGTATTTAGTCAGCCACCAATTGTGCAAGTTCACCCACTTAAAGAGATGAGAGAGGCCTGTAAATTTCATCATAGGTACACTTCAACTATGACAGACAAAATTAGAAAAAAAAAATCCAGAAAATCACTGTGTAGGATTTTTTATGAATTTATTTGCAAATGATGGTGGAAAATAAGTATTTGGTCACCTACAAACAAGCAAGATTTCTGGCTCTCACAGACCTGTAACTTCTTCTTTAAGAGGCTCCTCTGTCTTCCACTCGTTATCTGTATTAATGGCACCTGATTGAACTTGTTATCAGTGTAAAAGACACTTGTCCACAAGTCAGGTATATATTGAGGGAGAAGGTGGGTTTATATTGAGGGAGAAGTCAGGTATATATTGATGGAGAAGTCAGGTATACATTGATGGAGAAGTCAGGTATATATTGATGGAGAAGTCAGGTATCTATTGAGGGAGAAGTCAGGTATATATTGATGGTGAAGTTAGGTATATATTGATGGAGAAGTCAGGTATTTATTGATGGAGAAGTCAGGTATATATTGATGGAGAAGTCAGGTATCTATTGAGGGAGAAGTCAGGTATATATTGATGGTGAAGTCAGGTATATATTGATGGAGAAGTCAGGTATATATTGATGGTGAAGTCAGGTATATATTGATGGTGAAGTCAGGTATATATTGATGGTGAAGTCAGGTATATATTGATGGAGAAGTCAGGTATATATTGATGGAGAAGTCAGGTATATATTGATGGAGAAGTCAGGTATATATTGATGGAGAAGTCAGGTATATATTGATGGAGAAGTCGGGTATATATTGAGGGAGAGGGAGAAGTCAGGTATATATTGAGGGAGTAGTCAGGTATATATTGATGGAGAAGTCAGGTATCTATTGAGGGAGAAGTCAGGTATATATTGATGGAGAAGTCAGGTATATATTGAGGGAGAATTCAGGTATATATTGATGGTGAAGTCAGGTATATATTGATGGTGAAGTCAGGTATATATTGATGGAGAAGTCAGGTATATATTGATGGAGAAGTCAGGTATATATTGATGGAGAAGTCAGGTATATATTGATGGAGAAGTCAGGTATATATTGATGGAGAAGTCAGGTATATATTGATGGAGAAGTCAGGTATATATTGATGGAGAAGTCAGGTATATATTCAGGGAGAAGTCAGGTATTTATTGATGGAGAAGGCAGGTATATATTGAGGGAGAGGGAGAAGTCAGGTATGTATTGATGGAGAATTCAGGTATATATTGATGGAGAAGTCAGGTATCTATTGAGGGAGAAGTCAGGTATATATTGATGGTGGTATATATTGATGGAGAAGTATATATTGATGGAGAAGTCAGGTATATATTGATGGAGAAGTTATTGATGGAGATGGTGAAGTCAGGTATATATTGATGGAGAAGTCAGGTATATATATTCAGGGAGAAGTCAGGTATTTATTGATGGAGAAGGCAGGTATATATTGAGGGAGAGGGAGAAGTCAGGTATGTATTGATGGAGAATTCAGGTATATATTGATGGAGAAGTCAGGTATCTATTGAGGGAGAAGTCAGGTATATATTGATGGTGAAGTTAGGTATATATTGATGGAGAAGTCAGGTATTTATTGATGGAGAAGTCAGGTATATATTGATGGAGAAGTCAGGTATCTATTGAGGGAGAAGTCAGGTATATATTGATGGTGAAGTCAGGTATATATTGATGGAGAAGTCAGGTATATATTGATGGAGAAGTCAGGTATATATTGACCGAGAAGTCAGGTATATATTGACCGAGAAGTCAGGTATATATTCAGGGAGAAGTCAGGTATTTATTGATGGAGAAGTCAGGTATATATTGATGGAGAAGTCAGGTATATATTGAGGGAGAATTCAGGTATATATTGATGGTGAAGTCAGGTATATATTGATGGTGAAGTAAGGTATATATTGATGGAGAAGTCAGGTATATATTGATGGAGAAGGTGGGATTATATTGATGGAGAAGTCAGGTATATATTGATGGAGAAGGCAGGTATATATTGATAGACAAGTCAGGTATCTATTGAGGGAGAAGGTGGGTTTATATTGATGCATAAGGTGGGTATATATTGATAGAGAAGTCAGGTATATATTGATGGAGAAGTCAGGTGTAACGTCGTTCTTCGTTTGTCGAAAGAGAGTCGGACCGAAATGCAGCGTAGTGGTTACTCATGACTTTAATAGAAAAAAGTGACACATGAAATAACGATACAAAATACAAAACAACAAACGGAACGTGAAACCTAATTACAGCCTATCTGGTGAAACTACACAGAGACAGGAACAATCACCCACAAAATCCAAAGCGAAACCCAGGCTACCTAAATACGGTTCCCAATCAGAGACAACGAGAATCACCTGACTCTGATTGAGAATCGCCTCAGGCAGCCAAGCCCATACAACACCCCTACTCAGCCGTAATCCCAATAATACAAAAACCCCAATAGGAAATACAACAACATAAACCCATGCCACACCCTGGCCTGACCAAATAATAAAGAAAACACAAAATACTAAGACCAAGGCGTGACATCGGGTATATATTGATGGAGAAGTCAGGTATCTATTGATGGAGAAGTCAGGTATATATTGATGGAGAAGTCAGGTATATATTGATGGTGAAGTCAGGTATATATTGATGGAGAAGTCAGGTATATATTGATGGAGAAGGCAGGTATATATTGAGGGAGAGGGAGAAGTCAGGTATGTATTGATGGAGAATTCAGGTATATATTGATGGAGAAGTCAGGTATCTATTGATGGAGAAGTCAGGTATATATTGATGGAGAAGTCAGGTATATATTGATGGTGAAGTCAGGTATATATTGATGGAGAAGTCAGGTATATATTGATGGAGAAGGCAGGTATATATTGAGGGAGAGGGAGAAGTCAGGTATGTATTGATGGAGAATTCAGGTATATATTGATGGAGAAGTCAGGTATCTATTGAGGGAGAAGTCAGGTATATATTGATGGTGAAGTCAGGTATATATTGATGGAGAAGTCAGGTATATATTGATGGAGAAGTCAGGTATATATTGATGGTGAAGTCAGGTATTTATTGATGGAGAAGTCAGGTATATATTGATGGAGAAGTCAGGTATATATTGATGGAGAAGTCAGGTATATATTGATGGAGAAGTCAGGTATATATTGATGGTGAAGTCAGGTATATATTGATGGAGAAGTCAGGTATATATTGATGGTGAAGTCAGGTATATATTGATGGTGAAGTCAGGTATATATTGATGGAGAAGTCAGGTATATATTGATGGTGAAGTCAGGTATATATTGAGGGAGAATTCAGGTATATATTGATGGTGAAGTCAGGTATATATTGATGGTGAAGTCAGGTATATATTGATGGTGAAGTCAGGTATATATTGATGGAGAAGTCAGGTATATATTGAGGGAGAAGTCAGGTATATATTGATGGAGAAGTCAGGTATATATTCAGGGAGAAGTCAGGTATTTATTGATGGAGAAGGCAGGTATATATTGATGGTGAAGTCAGGTATATATTGATGGAGAAGTCAGGTATATATTGATGGAGAAGTCAGGTATATATATTCAGGGAGAAGTCAGGTATTTATTGATGGAGAAGGCAGGTATATATTGAGGGAGAGGGAGAAGTCAGGTATGTATTGATGGAGAATTCAGGTATATATTGATGGAGAAGTCAGGTATCTATTGAGGGAGAAGTCAGGTATATATTGATGGTGAAGTCAGGTATATATTGATGGAGAAGTCAGGTATATATTGATGGAGAAGTCAGGTATATATTGACCGAGAAGTCAGGTATATATTGACCGAGAAGTCAGGTATATATTCAGGGAGAAGTCAGGTATTTATTGATGGAGAAGTCAGGTATATATTGATGGAGAAGTCAGGTATATATTGATGGAGAAGTCAGGTATATATTGATGGAGAAGTCAGGTATATATTCAGGGAGAAGTCAGGTATATATTGATGGAGAAGTCAGGTATATATTGATGGAGAAGTCAGGTATATATTGATGGAGAAGTCAGGTATATATTGATGGAGAAGTCAGGTATATATTCAGGGAGAAGTCAGGTATATATTGATGGAGAAGTCAGGTATATATTGATGGAGAAGTCAGGTATATATTGATGGAGAAGTCAGGTATATATTGATGGAGAAGTCAGGTATATATTGATGGAGAAGTCAGGTATATATTGATGGAGAAGTCAGGTATATATATTGATGGAGAAGTCAGGTATATATTGATGGAGAAGTCAGGTATATATTGATGGAGAAGTCAGGTATATATTGATGGAGAAGTCAGGTATATATTGAGGAGAAGTCAGGTATATTATTGATGGAGGTATATATTGAGGAGAAGTCAGGTATATATTGATGGAAAGTCAGGTATATATTGATGGAGAAGTCAGGTATATATTGATGGAGAAGTCAGGTTGAGGGAGAGGTATATATTGATGGAGAAGTCAGGTATATATTGATGGAGAATTAGGGAGAAGTCAGGTATATATTGGGGAGAAGTCATATATTGATGGAGAAGTCAGGTATCTATTGAGGGAGAGTCAGGTATATATTGATGGTGAAGTCAGGTATATATTGATGGAGAAGTCAGGTATTTATTGATGGAGAAGTCAGGTATATATTGATGGAGAAGTCAGGTATCTATTGAGGGAGAAGTCAGGTATATATTGATGGTGAAGTCAGGTATATATTGATGGAGAAGTCAGGTATATATTGATGGAGAAGTCAGGTATATATTGACCGAGAAGTCAGGTATATATTGACCGAGAAGTCAGGTATATATTCAGGGAGAAGTCAGGTATTTATTGATGGAGAAGTCAGGTATATATTGATGGAGAAGTCAGGTATATATTGATGGAGAAGTCAGGTATATATTGATGGAGAAGTCAGGTATATATTGATGGAGAAGGTGGGATTATATTGATGGAGAAGTCAGGTATATATTGATGGAGAAGGTGGGATTATATTGATGGAGAAGTCAGGTATATATTGATGGAGAAGGCAGGTATATATTGATAGACAAGTCAGGTATCTATTGAGGGAGAAGGTGGATTTATATTGATGCATAAGGTGGGTATATATTGATGGAGAAGTCAGGTGTAACGTCGTTTTTCGTTTGTCGAAAGAGAGTCGGACCGAAATGCAGCGTAGTGGTTACTCATGACTTTAATAGAAAAAGTGACACATGAAATAACGATACAAAATACAAAACAACAAACGGAACGTGAAACCTAATTGCAGCCTATCTGGTGAAACTACACAGAGACGGGAACAATCACCCACAAAATCCAAAGCGAAACCCAGGCTACCTAAATACGGTTCCCAATCAGAGACAACGAGAATCACCTGACTCTGATTGAGAACCGCCTCAGGCAGCCAAGCCCATACAACACCCCTACTCAGCCGTAATCCCAATAATACAAAAACCCCAATAGGAAATACAACAACATAAACCCATGTCACACCCTGGCCTGACCAAATAATAAAGAAAACACTAAATACAATGACCAAGGCGTGACATCGGGTATATATTGATGGAGAAGTCAGGTATCTATTGAGGGAGAAGGTGGGTTTATATTGATGCATAAGGTGGGTATGTATTAATGGAGAATAGTATGCATTTAGCATTTACTGACTCCAAGGATAGGATGAATACCTAACATGCTGTAGTTTAGCAGATAGTTGGGTATTTGTAATTATTAGATACATGATTTCGTGTTGCTCCTTGAAATAATTTTACTTCACAATAGTCTTACGCTCAGAGACACATTCGTCTAACGTGATTCTAATGTTCAGAAAACACAATTAGGAGATTCCTTTTCTGTGCTATTTGGGGAACAGTGGTCCTCTGTCAACGTCAGGTAGTCCAATTCTGAACCTGGTTTCTGTGGCTTAGGTGTGTGTGTTTTCCTGGGCTTGAGGTGTGTGTGTTTTCCTGGGCTTGAGGTGTGTGTGTGTGTGTGTGTGTGTGTGTGTGTGTGTGTGTGTGTGTGTGTGTGTGTGTGTGTGTGTGTGTGTGTGTGTGTGTGTGTGTGTGTGTGTGTGTGTGTGTGTGTGTGTGTGTGTGTGTGTGTGTGTGTGTGTGTGTGTGTGTGTGTGTGTGTGTGAGAGAGAGACACACATTGGGACCACCAACATTCTCCAGCAATCAAAGTAGACTGCCCTGAAAATGTAACCTCTGATGTTTGCTAGGTACCTAGCTAATCAAAATATCGGTTTGCATTTATTGATTAATAACCTCGTCTTGAATACCACCACATAGCTGGCTATCTACAGTAGCCCAGGTTTGTTTGCTTACACTTCTTACTACTGGCAGCCTGGTGGAAACAGCTGTGTCGTTGCCAAGCAACTGACCCGGTGTTAGAACTCTGAGCTTTGGCAAAAAAAAAAGATGTTCGCATTGTCAGAAATGCTACAAAAAGGTAGCACATAGTTAGTACTTAATAATGGACAGAAATTAGCACATGAGAGCGATAAATTTCGCATTTAATCAAAACCCTTACAAACTGTTGCCCCTACAAACAAAAATGTGGTAAGTCTAATGGTCACTTTGTGGACGATGTGGTCTCGCTCTTATCCGACGGCTAGATATTGAGCTAGTTCGCCCCGTCAAAAATGTCAACAGTTTTTTATGTATTTATTTTTTAAAACTTTTTTTCAACGCTATGTGCTGGTTCAAACTATAGCCAAATGAAACCCTCGTTGAGGGAATGCCATTGTGACATAATAATTGTGAATGTACTCGAGCTCTAACATGAGGTCTTTTAAATATTGTTAGGTCATATTTTCAACGTTGTTTTTGGTCTCGACGGGGTTTTGTCTTGAGTGAGTGAAGGGTCTAGTACTTTACAACTCCATTTCTGTTCAGCTGAGATACGCCTTACGCTTTGAATATTTGCTCAAACGTGATTTCAAGTGTTTCGCTGTGATTACGTCTAATATTCTAGTTTTGAAGTATTTCCTGTGTGTTAGATTGGTGTGAAAGAGTCCCACACCAGCAACTACATGGAGACTGATTACAGAGTTACAGATGTTACGTAACGTGAAGATGTTGTGTAAAGAGAAGATGTAACTTGAAGATGTAACTTGAAGATGTAACTTGAAGATGTTGTGTAACGTGAAGATGTAACTTGAAGATGTAACTTGAAGATGTTGTGTAACGTGAAGATGTAACTTGAAGATGTAACTTGAAGATGTTGTGTAACGTGAAGATGTAACTTGAAGATGTAACTTGAAGATGTAACTTGAAGATGTAACTTGAAGATGTAACTTGAAGATGTAACTTGAAGATGTAACTTGAAGATGTAACTTGAAGATGTAACTTGAAGATGTATCTTGAAGATGTAACTTGAAGATGTATCTTGAAGATGTAACTTGAAGATGTAACTTGAAGATGTAACTTGAGATGTAACTTGAGGATGTATCTTGAAGATGTAACTTGAGGATGTAACTTGAGGATGTATCTTGAAGATGTAACTTGAAGATGTAACTTGAGGATGTAACTTGAAGATGTAACTTGAGGATGTAACTTGAGGATGTAACTTGAAGATGTAACTTGAGGATGTAACGTGAAGATGTAACTTGAGGATGTAACGTGACGATGTCGTGTAACTTGAATGATTTGTCTCCGGTGTTTCTCCGACAGGATGTGTAATGGTGTTGATCGCAACAACAAGTTCCGTTTTGTTTCAACCTGCCTAAACTGCAACTTCATTTCAATGCGATAAACGTGCACTCAGTTGTTTACCTACTCTAACACATCAGTCTGCCTGTAGCCTACAGTTACAGTGCACCTACATTGAAATGCCATATAAAGAGAAGGAGGAATAGGAGCAGGAGGAAGGGGGAGGAATAAGCTATTATTCTCTACCTCAACTTTTATAGTTATAAATGTATCATTGAGCCTTCAGCTCAGTCTAAAGATGAACTGCAGGACAATGTGTGCTTTTGATAGTTCTTCCAGGAAAGGAGATAGACAAGCTGGGCCACGGATATTGAAAGACGTGAGGTCGTTGCCGTGGAAATACTAATCAATAATGAGGAGAGACAAGGTCAATCACCAATCAGGATCTTTACTTTATTCAAAACGTATTAATAACGTAGATTAATTATTGCAGTAAGCTGGTCAACGAACCACCCCGAGATGATTCGTCAAGAAGCCCAACGAGCAGATTTCAGCCACGACATTTTATAGCAAAGTAACATCCTCCTGAATGTACATGACAAACAACTGGTGTATGGAATGGGTCACAAGGTTAGGATTAGTGTGAAAGATATTAATAATTCACAGCAGACAGTATCTGCTTAAAAGACTGTTCTCATTATGTAGAAACCAGGGTCTGTCCCCCCTAAAACAAGCTTCCTCTCAAAGTTATCCATACACGAGCCATCTCTCCCTGGTACCTTCCAGTCAAACCGGAGCCATCTCCCTCACATTAATGGACTGTGGCCTAAGGCATGGTAAATCCACTGTCAGCATTAAGCCCCCAGAGGCCCAATTCAGAGGACAATGCACAGAGGAGTGTTCCAAAAACCTCATTCCACTCCATAAAACAACCATTTGATGCAATAACAGTATTATAGCATACTCTTGTAATTTAAGTACAGTACAGTCACATAAGTACAGTCTTAACGATGCCGTAACCCTCGCTACAAGCAACAACAACAAAAAGAGAATATACCCATGTTTTGCTGAGACACGTGACTATTTTTTAAATGTTTTATTAAATGTGTTATTTATGGAGCCATCCCTTGTATCATTTGTTGGGCCTTCCAGGTATTTCTGTTGAAAATAATGTATATGTCACAAATATTACCGAAGGTGACTCCCCTTCTTGTTCGGGTGGCGCTCGGCGGTCGTCGTCGCCGGTCTACTACCTATCACCGATCTGTTGTTCTGTGTTCCTTTGGTTTTGTCTGATTGGTATCACCTGTTTCTTGTTTGGTTGTTAGGGTGGGGTTATATAAGTTTGTTCAGCCCGCTTCTGTTTCGTGCGGGCTTGTTCGTCTGTTTCGTGCGGGCTTGTTCGTCTGTTTCGTGCGGGCTTGTTCGTCTGTTTCGTGCGGGCTTGTTCGTCTGTTTCGTGCGGGCTTGTTCGTCTGTTTCGTGCGGGCTTGTTCGTCTGTTTCGTGCGGGCTTGTTCATCTGTTTCGTGCGGGCTTGTTCGTCTGTTTCGTGCGGGCTTGTTCGTCTGTTTCGTGCGGGCTTGTTCGTCTGTTCTGTGTTAGTGTATTTTGTTTGCATTTTCGGGTTTCGCGCCGTCCGTTAATATTTCTGTTCATTTGTTTTACTACTTTTGTTCATGTTATTTTTCCTGGACATTAAAGCGTGTTTATCCCACATCCTTTTGCTCTCTTCGCCCGACTCCACACCTCTTCACTCATTGATCGGCACAGTATATGGTTACTGCTGCTAGGGGGAGCTACCATGTCAGTGGTGAGCATTAGTGGGACTGTGAGGTCTTGGATGTTTCTTCTTCAATCTTGGAGAATGCCGGACACTGAACACCACTAAAATTTCTCAATATCAACATTCCACTCTGGTTAATGCAGGAGTGTCATTTTGAAAAAGTACAATATGACTTATGAAATATTAACATAGTCCATGAGTTTGGGGATGTTTGAAGGTAATAAATAGGTGAAGGTGTTTGAATGTGAAGGTAATAGGTTAATATGTTTAAATGTGATGGTGATAGGTGAAGGCAATAGGTGAAGGTGTTTGAATGTGAAGGTAATAGGTGAATGTGTTTGAATGTGAAGGTAATAGGTGAATGTGAAGGTAATAGGTTAATGTTTTTAAATTTGATGGTGATAGGTGAAGGTGTTTGAATGTGAAGGTAATAGGTTAATATGTTTAAATGTGATGGTAATAGGTGAAGGCAATAGGTGAAGGTGTTTGAATGTGAAGGTAATAGGTGAATGTGTTTGAATGTGAAGGTAATAGGTTAATGTTTTTAAATTTGATGGTGATAGGTGAAGGTCATAAGTGAAGGTAATAGATGAAGGTGTTTGAATGTGAAGGTAATAGGTGAAGGTAATAGGTGAAGGTAATAGGTGAAGGTGTTTGAATGTGAAGGTAATAAAGTTACTCTGGAAAAATGTACGAGAAAAGTCTGAGCATGTCCACTTTGAACTACTGGTGAAGATAATAGGTGAAGGTAATAGGTGAATGTGTTTGAATGTGAAAATAATCGGTGAAGGTAATAGGTGAATGTGTTTGAATGTGAAGGTAATAGGTGAATGTGTTTGAATGTGAAGGTAATAGGTGAATGTGTCTGAATGTGAATGTGTAGCTTTTTCAATGTGATACCTTTATTTTGTATATTTAATATGGGAAATACTATAGCTTTTTGAGCATGAGACTTTGCAGTTTATATTACAATTCAGTTGTAATGTAAACTTGATAATTGCTTTTGACAAAGATAAAATGTTAGTTTAACAGATTTTGGAGAAGGCCTGATACTGAACACTACTAGCTTCTCATCATTCCACCCTGTTAAATTCAGGGCTATAATCTGCTGACAAAGTCTCAGTCCGAAGCCTGTCACACACAGTTATTTTATTTAGAGAAGATGGTTTAGTTTGACCATTTGTTAATCAACGTGCATTCCAATCGTGTTAACCTAATCACGTATACCGTATCAACATAACATCAGCTACTGTGTTCTGCTCGTCAGAAACATTTCCAGAGCATGTAGCGGCCATTGTATCAAACCTAGGGCACATATGACTGGACTAAAATTTGTCAGCAAGGGACTTGATAGCTAATATTATCTCATTCATGTGATTTAAACTGTGGTCACGTTTAGCTGGGTAAGTATCGTTAATTTGAATTAAACTATGGTCACATTTAGCTGGGTAAGTATCGTTAATTTGATTTAAACTGTGGTCACATTTAGCTTGGTAAGTATCGTTAATTTGAATTAAACTGTGGTCACATTTAGCTGGGTAAGTATCGTTAATTTGATTTAAACTGTGGTCACATTTAGCTTGGTAAGTATCGTTAATTTGAATTAAACTGTGGTCACATTTAGCTGGGTAAGTATCGTTAATTTGATTTAAACTGTAGTCACATTTAGCTGGGTAAGTATCGTTAATTTGATTTAAACTGTGGTCACATTTAGCTTGGTAAGTATCGTTAATTTGAATTAAACTGTGGTCACATTTAGCTGGGTAAGTATCGTTAATTTGATTTAAACTGTAGTCACATTTAGCTGGGTAAGTATCGTTAATTTGATTTAAACTGTGGTCACATTTAGCTGGGTAAGTATCGTTAATTTGAATTAAACTGTGGTCACATTTAGCTTGGTAAGTATCGTTAATTTGATTTAAACTGTGGTCACATTTAGCTGGGTAAGTATCGTTAATTTGATTTAAACTGTGGTCACATTTAGCTTGGTAAGTATCGTTAATTTGAATTCAACTGTGGTCACATTTAGCTGGGTAAGTATCGTTAATTTGAATTAAACTGGTCACATTTACCTGGGTAAGTCTCCTTCGTTTCAATTAGACTATGGTGACGTGTTGCTGGGTTAGTCTTCTCAACCTGGTCTCAGGGGTATACCTAATATAGTAGATGTAAACCAGACACGTGTTGCTGGGTCAGTCTTCTCAACCTGGTCTCAGGGGTATACCTAATATAGTAAATGTAAACCAGACACGTGTTGCTGGGTGAGTCTTCTCAACCTGGTCTCAGGGGTATACCTAATATAGTAAATGTAAACCAGACACGTGTTGCTGGGTGAGTCTTCTCAACCTGGTCTCAGGGGTATACCTAATATAGTAAATGTAAACCAGACACATTACGTTTGATATGTATTCATTTGTGGATGTCCATCATCCATTCGGTATGATATCTTCTTTTTAAAAATATAACTTTTATTTAACTAGACAAGTCTGTTAAAAATAAATTCTTATTTACAATTTTGCCGGCCCCGGACAATGCTTGGACAATTGTGCGCCGCGCTATGCCTAATGTTAGCTAGGCTAGGGGTTAGGGTTAAGGTTAGGGTTAGCTAATATGCTAGGTATTTGCAAAATATTTTGAAAAAAGAAGTTGTAAGTAGTTGCAAAGTTGCTAATTCAGATCAAATGCCAAATTTGTCGATGATAAGATTCTAACACGCAAACTTTAGGTTGCTAGGCATTCTTTATTATAAGCCTACCTATCCACCCTACCTATCCACCCTACCTATCCACCCTACCTATCCACCCTACCTATCTACCCTACCTATCCACCCTACCTATCCACCCTACCTATCCACCCTACCTATCTACCCTACCTATCCACCCTACCTATCTACCCTACCTATCCACCCTACCTATCCACCCTACCTATCTACCCTACCTATCCACCCTACCTATCCACCCTACCTATCCACCCTACCTATCCACCCTACCTATCCACCCTACCTATCCACCCTACCTATCCACCCTACCTATCCACCCTACCTATCCACCCTACCTATCCACCCTACCTATCCACCCTACCTATCCACCCTACCTATCCACCCTACCTATACCTATCCACCCTACCTATCCACCCTACCTATCCACCCTACCTATCCACCCTACCTATCCACCCCTATCCACCCTACCTATCCACCCTACCTATCCACCCTACCTATCCACCCTACCTATCCACCCTACCTATCCACCCTACCTATCCACCCTACCTATCCACCCTACCTATCCACCCTACCTATCCACCCTACCTATCCACCCTACCTATCCACCCTACCTATCCACCCTACCTATCCACCCTACCTATCCACCCTACCTATCCACCCTACCTATCCACCCTACCTATCCACCCTACCTATCCACCCTACCTATCCACCCTACCTATCCACCCTACCTATCCACCCTACCTATCCACCCTACCTATCCACCCTACCTATCCACCCTACCTATCCACCCTACCTATCCACCCTACCTATCCACCCTACCTATCCACCCTACCTATCCCCTACCTATCCACCCTACCTATCCACCCTACCTATCCACCCTACCTATACCCTATCCACCCTACCTATCCACCCTACCTATCCACCCTACCTATCCACCCTACCTATCCACCCTACCTATCCACCCTACCTATCCACCCTACCTATCCACCCTACCTATCCACCCTACCTATCCACCCTACCTATCCACCCTACCTATCCACCCTACCTATCCACCCTACCTATCCACCCTACCTATCCACCCTACCTATCCACCCTACCTATCCACCCTACCTATCCACCCACCCTACCTATCCACCCTACCTACCCTACCTATCCACCCTACCTATCCACCCTACCTATCCACCTATCCTATCCACCCTACCTATCCACCCTACCTATCCACCCTACCTATCCACCCTACCTATCCACCCTACCTATCCACCCTACCTATCCTATCCACCTACCTATCCACCCTACCTATCCACCCTACCTATCCACCCTACCTATCCACCCTACCTATCCACCCTACCTATCCACCCTACCTATCCACCCTACCTATCCACCCTACCTATCCACCCTACCTATCCACCCTACCTATCCACCCTACCTATCCACCCTACCTATCCACCCTACCTATCCACCCTACCTATCCACCCTACCTACCTATCCACCCTACCTATCCCCTACCCCCTACCTATCCACCCTACCTATCCACCCTACCTATCCCCCTACCTATCCACCCTACCTATCCACCCTACCTATCCACCCTACCTATCCACCCTACCTATCCACCCTACCTATCCACCCTACCTATCCACCCTACCTATCCACCCTACCTATCCCCTACCCTCTACCTATCCACCCTACCTATCCACCCTACCTATCTACCCTACCTATCCACCCTACCTATCCACCCTACCTATCCACCCTACCTATCCACCCTACCTATCCACCCTACCTATCCACCCTACCTATCCACCCTACCTATCCACCCTACCTATCCACCCTACCTATCCACCCTACCTATCCACCCTACCTATCCACCCTACCTATCCACCCTACCTATCTACCCTACCTATCTACCCTACCTATCCACCCTACCTATCCACCCTACCTATCCACCCTACCTATCCACCCTACCTATCCACCCCTACCTATCCACCCTACCTATCTATCCCCCTACCTATCCACCCTACCTATCTACCCTACCTATCTACCCTACCTATCCACCCTACCTATCTACCCTACCTATCTACCCTACCTATCCACCCTACCTATCCACCCTACCCACCCTACCTATCTACCCTACCTATCCACCCTACCTATCTACCCTACCTATCCACCCTACCTATCCACCCTACCTATCCACCCTACCTATCCACCCTACCTATCCACCCTACCTATCCACCCTACCTATCCACCCTACCTATCCACCCTACCTATCCACCCTACCTATCCACCCTACCTATCTACCCTACCTATCCACCCTACCTATCCACCCTACCTATCCACCCTACCTATCCCCCTACCTATCCACCCTACCTATCCACCCTACCTATCCACCCTACCTATCCACCCTACCTATCCACCCTACCTATCCACCCTACCTATCCACCCTACCTATCCACCCTACCTATCTACCCTACCTATCCACCCTACCTATCCACCCTACCTATCCCCTACCCCTATATCCACCTACCTATCTACCCTACCTATCCACCCTATCCACCCTATCCACCCTACCTATCCACCCTACCTATCCACCCTACCTATCCACCCTACCTATCCACCCTACCTATCCACCCTACCTATCCACCCTACCTATCCACCCTATCCTACCCTACCTATCCACCCTACCTATCCACCCTACCTATCCACCCTACCTATCCACCCTACCTATCCACCCTACCTATCCACCCTACCTATCCACCCTACCTATCCACCCTACCTATCTACCCCCTATCCACCCTACCTATCCACCCTACCTATCCACCCTACCTATCCACCCTACCTATCCACCCTACCTATCCACCCTACCTATCCACCCTACCTATCCACCCTACCTATCCACCCTATCCTATCCACCCTACCTATCCACCCTACCTATCCACCCTACCTATCCACCCTACCTATCCACCCTACCTATCCACCACCCTACCTATCCACCCTACCTCCACCCTACCTATCCACCCTACCTATCCACCCTACCTATCTACCCTACCTATCCACCCTACCTATCCACCCTACCTATCCACCCTACCTATCCACCCTACCTATCCACCCTACCTATCTACCCTACCTATCCACCCTACCTATCCACCCTACCTATCCACCCTACCTATCCACCCTACCTATCCACCCTACCTATCTACCCTACCTATCCACCCTACCTATCCACCCTACCTATCCACCCTACCTATCCACCCTACCTATCCACCCTACCTATCCACCCTACCTATCCACCCTACCTATCCACCCTACCTATCCACCTACCTATCCACCCTACCTATCCACCCTACCTATCCACCCTACCTATCCACCCTACCTATCCACCCTACCTATCCACCCTACCTATCCACCCTACCTATCCACCCTACCTATCCACCCTACCTATCCACCCTACTTTTGTTGTTTCCTTTGGTAACGTTCTGTCTTATGTAACCATACTAAATAATACTCATCTGTGTCCCGGATTTACATTTACAATGTTACGTCTAGTCTATGAGACCGGGCTGGTCTTCTTCACGTGAATTAAACCATGGTCACATTTAGCTCGATGAGTCATACATTCACTCACACCTACTAAAGAGTGACTCAACCATGGCTGTTAATAACTGTTATCTAGCAAATTAGAGAGAGAAAAAAAAGTTACTCTGGAAAAATTGACGAGAAAAGTCTGAGCATGTCTACTTTGAACTACTGGCCTAGCCCTAGTCTATTTTCAGCAGTGATTCATTTCACTGTTTAATTCACTAAATTAAATCTGGTAAGTAATTAAATACCTTTAACTCAAGTCTGGTAAGTAATTAAATAACTTTAACTCAAGTCTGGTAAGTAATTAAATACCTTTAACTCAAGTCTGGTAAGTAATTAAATACCTTTAACTCAAATCTGGTAAGTAATTAAATACCTTTAACTCAAGTCTGGTAATTAATTAAACGTTTTTAGCTTAAAAGGAGCTACTTAGGGATTTGTGCAATTAGTGTGTTTTGCTGCATTTCAAATAGGCAGTTTCTAATAGGTAAATTAGCCTATCTATCTTGTAGCCTGTGTTGATGAGCAAAACGGCTTTGCTTTAGTGTGTAGGGTGCTGTGTGGTGATACATTTCAGAGGAGATGGACTATAGATTTCACGCCAACCTGTCACTTCAAAAGCACTCAATGATCTCAGTGCCTCTATTTTGTCCTGGCGCTGGGTCTATTTGAAGGTAGTAGTGGTATCCTGTTCTGGTGTTGGGCTGTTTGTTTCAGTACTAGTAGTGGTATCCTGTTCTGGTGTTGGGCTGTAGCCTAGTGGTTAGAGCGTTGGACTAGTAACCGGAAGGTTGCGAGTTCAAACCCCCGAGCTGACAAGGTACAAATCTGTCGTTCTGCCCCTGAACAGGCAGTTAACCCACTGTTCCTAGGCCGTCATTGAAAATAAGAATGTGTTCTTAACTGACTTGCCTGGTTAAATAAAGGTCAAATAAAATAAATTTGTTTCACTACTAGTAGTGGTATCCTTTGCTTGTGACTCTCTTTTCTAAGGCGTTTTTACACTATTTTTCTCCATCCATATCTTAATGAAAACCACCAATGAGGAGTGATCCTCCTCATTGTTGTGTTTTCACAATGTAGCATCCCAGGGAGGGATTGTCCATTCTTACTCAGCCGTAGGTGTAGCCTGGGCCTCTCTCTAAAAGCTGGCATCAAAAAGCCGGTTGGCCATATATTGAAGTATCTGTATATATCTGGCCGGTTGGCCATATATTGAAGTATCTGTATATATCTGGCCGGTTGGCCATATATTGAAGTATCTGTATATATCTGGCCGGTTGGCCATATATTGAAGTATCTGTATATATCTGGCCGGTTGGCCATATATTGAAGTATCTGTATATATCTGGCCGGTTGGCCATATATTGAAGTATCTGTATATATCTGGCCGGTTGGCCATATATTGAAGTATCTGTATATATCTGGCCGGTTGGCCATATATTGAAGTATCTGTATATATCTGGCCCATATATTGGTTGATATTGAAGTATCTGTATATATCTGGCCGGTTGGCCATATATTGAAGTATCTGTATATATCTGGCCGGTTGGCCATATATTTCCTTAAAGACCAGCATCCAGTCCCTGCCATCTAATACCACAATGGATGTCCTGGCATCTGGAAATCGATGTGGCCAATTGCCTTTAACACTGAATGCTGTTCTTAGGCTTTAAATATTTATGCCACAAGAAAACGTTTGGTTGAAAACGGACTTTGGTCACTGCAATATTTTGGACACAATTCATCCCTCACCCCATTGGACAACCACAATTCAGCCCCCCTCCATTGGACAACTACAATTCAGCCCCCCTCCATTGGACAACCACAATTCAGCCCCCCTCCATTGGACAACCACAATTCAGCCCCCTCCATTGGACAACCACAATCCATTGGACAACCACAATTCAGCCCCCTCCATTGGACAACCACAATTCAGCCCCCTCCATTGGACAACTACAATTCAGCCCCCTCCATTGGACAACATTGGGACAACTTCACATTGGACAACTACAATTCAGCCCCCTCCATTGGACAACTCCATTTGGACAACCACAATTCAGCCCCCTCCATTGGACAACCACAATTCAGCCCCCTCCATCCATTGGACAACTACAATTCAGCCCCCTCCATTGGACAACTACAATTCAGCCAACCAATTCAGCCCCCCTCCATTGGACAACCACAATTCAGCCCCCTCCATTGGACAACCACAATTCAGCCCCCTCCATTGGACAACCACAATTCAGCCCCCATCCATTGGACAACCACAATTCAGCCCCCTCCATCCATTGGACAACCACAATTCAGCCCCCTCCATTGGACAACTACAATTCAGCCCCCTCCATTGGACAACCACAATTCAGCCCCCTCCATTGGACAACCACAATCCATTGGACAACCACAATTCAGCCCCCCATCCATTGGACAACCACAATTCAGCCCCCTCCATTGGACAACCACAATTCAGCCCCCCACTCCATTGGACAACCACAATTCCCAAGGAAGAGCACCCATCTTTGATGCTCTGTTGAATCCCAAAGAGAGGCTTTGTCTTCAAAATGCCCTTATGGGTTCTCCTTTGTGCCCACACTGGTCAAGGTACAAACCTCTCTTATATATCTGTCCTAAAAACACATGTTCATGAGATATCAATTGAACAGAAAAAATATATAAACGTTTCAGTGTTTTAATTACGCTACATGGTTTGTATGTTATGCTTTGATTATGGTATGCTGTCTTTTTTCAAAAAGGCTCCAATTCATTTGAACTGAATGGATATCAACAGCGGTGTCTAAGGTCAGTACGAGGCATATGGGTCAGTACGAGGCATATGGGTCAGTACGAGGCATATGGGTCAGTAGGAGGCATATGGGTCAGTAGGAGGCATATGGGTCAGTAGGAGGCATATGGGTCAGTAGGAGGCATATGGGTCAGTACGAGGCATATGGGTCAGTACGAGGCATATGGGTCAGTACATGGCATATGGGTCAGTACGAGGCATATGGGTCAGTACGAGGCATATAGGTCAGTACGAGGCATATGGGTCAGTACATGGCATATGGGTCAGTACCAGGCATATAGGTCAGTACATGGCATATGGGTCAGTACATGGCATATGGGTCAGTACCAGGCATATGGGTCAGTACATGGCATATAGGTCAGTACATGGCATATGGGTCAGTACATGGCATATGGGTCAGTACATGGCATATGGGTCAGTACGAGGCATATGGGTCAGTACATGGCATATGGGTCAGTAAATGGCATATGGGTCAGTAGGAGGCATATGGGTCAGTACGAGGCATATGGGTCAGTAGGAGGCATATGGGTCAGTACATGGCATATGGGTCAGTAGGAGGCATATGGGTCAGTACATGGCATATGGGTCAGTAGGAGGCATATGGGTCAGTAGGAGGCATATGGGTCAGTACGAGGCATATGGGTCAGTACGAGGCATATGGGTCAGTACACGGCATATGGGTCAGTACACGGCATATGGGTCAGTACACGGCATATGGGTCAGTACGAGGCATATGGGTCAGTACGAGGCATATGGGTCAGTACACGGCATATGGGTCAGTACGAGGCATATGGGTCAGTACGAGGCATATGGGTCAGTACGAGGCATATGGGTCAGTACGACGGCATATGGGTCAGTACGAGGCATATGGGTCAGTACGAGGCATATGGGTCAGTACATGGCATATGGGTCAGTACATGGCATATGGGTCAGTACATGGCATATGGCTCCGTACATGGCATATGGCTCCGTACAAGGCATATGGGTCAGTACGAGGCATATGGGTCAGTAAATGGCATATGGGTCAGTACGAGGCATATGGGTCAGTACGAGGCATATGGGTCAGTACACGGCATATGGGTCAGTACACGGCATATGGGTCAGTACGAGGCATATGGGTCAGTACATGGCATATAGGTCAGTACGAGGCATATGGGTCAGTACGAGGCATATGGGTCAGTACGAGGCATATGGGTCAGTACGTGGCATATGGGTCAGTACATGGCATATGGGTAGAGTCCCTTGGTTATGCCGCTGTCATACAAACACATATTCATCAATGTAACCCGTTTGTAATACCTGAATGCACACTTTATCTCAACCTCAGAAATGTGTTTCAGTTCTAATTACGTGCTCGTTTAAAACTCTAATTACGTGCTCGTTTAAAACTCTAATTACGTGCTTGTTTCAGGTCTAATTACGTGCTCGTTTAAAACTAATTACGTGCTCGTTTAAAACTCTAATTACGTGCTTGTTTCAGGTCTAATTACGTGCTCGTTTAAAACTCTAATTACGTGCTCGTTTAAAACTCTAATTACATGCTCGTTTAAAACTCTAATTACGTGCTTGTTTCAGGTCTAATTACGTGCTCGTTTAAAACTCTAATTACGTGCTTGTTTCAGGTCTAATTACGTGCTCGTTTAAAACTCTAATTACGTGCTTGTTTCAGGTCTAATTACGTGCTCGTTTCAGGTCTAATTACGTGCTCGTTTCAGGTCTAATTACGTGCTCGTTTCAGGTCTAATTACGTGCTCGTTTAAGTTCTACAGTGCCTTCAGAATTTCAAAATGGATTAATTATATGTTTCTCTCTCACCCATTTACACACAATACCCCATAATGACAAAGTGAAAACATGATTTTATACATTTTAACAAATTTATTGAACATGAAATACAGAAATAGTATTCACACCCCTGAGTCGATACAATCGCTTTGGCAGCGATGACAACTGTGAGTCTCTCTGGGTCAGTCTCTAAGAGCTTTTCACACCTGAATTGTACAATATTTGTCAATTTTTCTTTTCAGAATTCTTCAAGCTCTGTCAAATTGGTTGTAGATCATTGCTAGACAGTCGTGGAGGCTGGTGGGAGGAGCTATAGGAGGACAGGCTCATTGGAATGGCTGGAATGGAAAAACGGAACAGTATCAAACCACAGGTTCCATTTATAACATTCCAGCCATTACAATAAACCCATCCCCCTATAGCTCCTCCCACCAGCTTCCAATGCTAGACAACCATGTTCAAGTCTTGCCATAGATATTCAAGCAGATTTAAGACAAAACTGCAACTCGGCCACTCAGGAACATTTACTGTTTTCTTGGTAAGCAACTCCAGTGTAGATTGGGCCTTGTGTTTTAGGTTATTGTCCTGCTGAAAGGTACATTTGCCTCCCAGTGTCTGATGGAAAGCAGACTCAACCAGGTTTTCGCCTGTGCTTCTCCATTCCATTAATTATTTTATACTGGAAAACTCCCCAGCCCTTAACATGATGCAGTCACCACTATGCTTGAAAATATGTAGAGTGGTACTCAGTAATGTGTTATATTGGATTTGGCCCAAACACATTCTCATTTACAGCAACGACCTGGGGAATAGTTACAGGGGAGAGGAAGGGGATGAATGAGCCAATTGTAAACTGGGGTTAACACCCCTACTCTTACAATAAGTGCCATGGGATCTTTAATAACCTCAGAGAGTCAGGACACCCGTTCAACGTCCCATCTGAAAGACGGCACCCTACACAGGGCAGTGTCCCCAATCACTGCCCTGGGGTATTGGGATATTTTTAAACCCAGAGGAAAGAGCACCTCCTACTGGCCCCCAACACAACTTCCAGCAGCATCTGATCTCCCATCCAGGGACTGACCAGGACCAACCCTGCTTAGCTTGAGAAGCAAGCCAGCAGTGGTTTGCAGGGTGGTATGCAGGGTAGTATGCAGTGGTTTGCAGGGTGGTATGCAGGGTGGTATGCAGGGTGGTATGGCAGGGTAGTATGCAGGGTGGTATGCAGGGTGGTATGCAGGGTGGTATGCTGGGTGGTATGCAGGGTGGTATGCAGGGTGGTATGGCAGGGTGGTATGCAGGGTGGTATGCAGGGTAGTATGGCAGGGTGGTATGCAGGGTGGTATGCAGGGTGGTATGCAGGGTGGTATGCAGGGTAGTATTGCACACACAGTCTATGCAACGTATTATGTGACTTGTTATGTAAATGTTTACTCATGAATTGAATTCGGTTCCCATAACAAAGGAGTTGACATTTCATCTTTTAATTTTTATTTAATTTGTAACAAATAAAATAACATTTTTAAAAAAAATCCACTTTGACAGTATGGGGTATTGTGTGTAGGCCAGTGACAACATAATCTCAATTTAATCCATTTTAAATTCAGTCTGTAAGACAACCAAATGTGGAAAAAGTCAAGGGGTGTGAATAATATATAATAATAATATATGCCATTTAGCAGACGCTTTTATCCAAAGCGACTTACAGTCATGTGTGCATAAATTCTACGTATGGGTGGTCCCGGGGATCGAACCCACTACCCTGGCATTACAAGCGCCACGCTCTACCAACTGAGCTACAGAAGGACATATGAGTACATATGTTCCATATGTTCCAGACAGTGGCTTGTTGAATGGTCCCAAACGGCACCCTATTCCCTGTATAGTGCACTACTTTAGAACTCTTTGCCGAGGTAGAACTGTTTGCCGAGGTAGGCTGTTTGCCGAGGTAGGCTGTTTGCCGAGGTAGGCTATTTGCCGAGGTAGAAATGTTTGCCGAGGTTGAACTGTTTGCCGAGGTAGGCTATTTGCCGAGGTAGAACTATTTGCCGAGGTAGAAATGTTTGCCAAGGTTGTCACGTCCTGACCATAGAGAGCCCTTATTTTCTATGGTAGAGAACGGTCAGGGCGTGACTGCGGGTTAGTCTAGTTTATTATTTCTATGTTGGTGATTTTGTATGATTCCCAATTAGAGGCAGCTGGTAATCGTTATCTCTAATCATATTTAGGTAGCTTTATTTTCCACCTGTGTTTTGTGGGATATTGTTTTTGTGTAGATAGATGCCTGTTGGCGCGCCATTGTCGTCACGTTTTGTTTATTCTTTATTGTTTTGTCGTGTGGTTCACTTACTTAAATAAAAATATGTGGAACCCAGATCACGCTGCACCTTGGTCCCAGTATACTTCCAACGATCGTGACAGAGGTCGAAATGTTTACCGAGGTAGAAAATACTGATCTGGAGTTGACAGGGAGCGAATCAACACGTAAAAACATTCAGCGACTCACAGTGAATGTACCGTTGATGATTGACAGAGTACTCATTGCTAAACATGGGCACTTTTAAAGTAAATATTGTGTACGAAAAGGTTTACAAATATTATTAAAATGATTCGCTATTCTTGAGACTGTAGTCATTTAAAATGAGGACATTTCAAATCTCCTTGGCGTTCATAATCTTGACGTAGATATTATCTAGATTGGGACGAGGTCATCAGAAAACCCTCTCATGGATGGTAATAGACCATCTCTGAAAACATGGATGGTAATAGACCATCTCTCATGGATGGTAATAGACCATCTCTCATGGATGGTAATAGACCATCTCTCATGGATGGTAATAGACCATCTCTCATGGATGGTAATAGACCATCTCTCATGGATCCATCTCTCATGGATGGTAATAGACCATCTCTCATCTCTCAGGATGATGGGGATAATAGACCATCTCTCAGGGATGGTAATAGACCATCTCTCATGGATGGTAATAG